>NC_141689.1:832500-1015000 GCF_964263255.1 Lissotriton vulgaris | reverse complement strand
ACTCGAGAGACGTGGGACTGGACACCCTGGACATCCTGCACTTTTCTAACCGTGCAACTTTCGAGGCACCCTTGAAGTTGTGCATTGGGTTTAAGAAGCCCCAGACCCATGCGCCATTTGCGCCAAAGCTCAGCCCTCCACACTCCATGAGTGCCGCGTAGGGCCTGCTCCTGCATTTCAGCTCGATGCGTCTTCCCAGTTGCTAGCCTGCTGGCTTGTTAGCCCCCTGAAGACAAACCTTTAAATTTACACTACTGGCCTGGTTGCTTCAGGCTTGCCCCAGCTTCCCTGCAAAGGAGAAGCTCCCCAGGCCTTGATGGCCTGACTCGAAGCCAATCTGCACCTCCTGCATGGATTGCATTTGCCAAGGCTTGTTGGGTCCAATCCGCATACCAATACTGCAATCAACAAGATCCTTTGTGGGCCAGCTCGAATCCAGCTCCTGGTTGTCGTCGACACCTCCTGTTCCTCGTGGCTGCAGAGACAAGCTTCACCTCCTCACCTGAAATCACTCAACATCGCCTGGTTCCTTCCTGGTTCCTTCCTGGTCACTGGCTAGTGACCCAGACTCTGTCCCCTCTGCTTTCAGGTTCTTCTCATCTCCGATCCACCCTTGGATCCACCCGGACACTTTTCTTCTGGTCGCCTGCAGCACTTCTTTGCAGCTCTCCATAGGAAACAGCGACGAAACCCGACATGAAAAGACACCTATGCACCCGGCTTCCCTGGGTGAGGTAACTCGAGTACTCCGGTGCTCCCGTGGGTGTTGACTATCCAAGTGTCCTAGTTTAAAAGGGTTTTACCGTAGTCCATCCGGAAGTGTCCTGAATCAACTACTTTATAACTTTTACGTTCCCATTATATATCTATGGTAACTCGCGCATGTGTTTAGACACTGCACGCGCCTCCCATGGGTCTCCTACTTCCTAACCTTGGGTTGTTCAGCGTAGCCCCAGCGATTCCCTAGGCCCTAGGCCTATTCACCATTCCTGAAGTGGCTCTTATACCACTTACTTAGTATATGGTTTGTGAGGCCCCTAGGGCAGAACTGTATTTTGTGCTACTTATAGTATGCTAATTGAGTAACTTGTAATGTACTTTGATCACTGACCTCATAAAGAGTCCAGAGGGGTTGTGTTAGTAATAAATACATATATATTTGATATATACCTTGTGTGGTGTCCTTTCATTTGATATTCAAGAGTTTATATATGGTAAAACAGCTGGCTTCACATGCTCTCTGAAGTTTTAGCCTAAGACTGCTGGTCCATGCTACCAATAGGATAGCTTGTTTATAAGTTTGACTTTACAACCACCAACAATAAGGGTCGTTTAGACTGGTGCAAGGTGCCCACTATAATAGTGGACATCATATGCCAGGCTAATCTCTCACAGGTATCGTCCCTTGTAGCAGTGAGGGGTGTTGGGGTAGTCTTTTAGTATTGGACAGAGTGCCTGGCCTATGGAAATCTGTGCCATTTTTGCTCTTTGGAGTTCTTTGTTGATATTTTCAATGAATCTTTCCACCATGCCGTTTGCTTGTGGCCACAGGGGTGTTATTTTCCGGTGGTGAATGCCCAGGTAGGCCATGCATTTGCAAAACTCCTCTCCTGAGAAAGAAGGCCCATTGTCTGTCTTTATTGTTTGTGGGGAGGCCCAGGCTGCAAAAATGTTATCCAGTATCGTCAACGTTACAGTGGCTGATGTTGACGAGACGTGGCAAACTATGGGACATCTGGAGTACTCATCAATGACCCCTAGCAAGTAGTTGCCAGTGTCCAATGGCCCATAGAAGTCAGCTGCCAATGTGGTCCACACTGCCCATGGAAGCTCTAACATCTGTAGATGTTCTGGCTTTCCAGGCCGTCCCGTTATTTGGCATAGGTGACAGTTTCGGATGGTGTCTTCCACCAGCCGATCCAAACCTAGGAACCATATTATTTCCTGTAGCATCTTTTTTGTTGCTACTATGCCTCTGTAGGAATCATGTGCCAGGTTTACAGTCTGCTGCCTCAATGCTTTTGGCATCACTGTCCTAGGTCCTCTTTGTATGATTCCTCTCTACGTTTCTGAAAGTTCCTGTTATATGTTTTGAATGCCAGCATTTTTTCCCTGCTCACTCCTTCTCCAACGGGGCCGTTGTTGTTTACGTGTCTCCATATTTGCTATTGTGTTGTTGATTTGACGGCTTGCATTGTGGCATCCCTTGTTGTCTCTCATTCCAGCTCTTCAATTGTTATTGGGGTGGGAGTGTTTCGCCTTAACACAAAGTTTAGGTACTCTTCTGCCATGGATGTGTGTTCAGATGCCTGCGGTAGGGGATGTCGTGACATGTAGTCAGCTGAGTTGTGTTCCTTTCCCGGCCTATGCACGGTCTTGAAGTCATAATCCATCAATTGTATTCCCCAACTTTTAATGCGTATCTTTGCATTAGGATTTCCGTATACTGTCACTGGAGCTTGGGGTCAGTTACAATGGTAAAGGGTTTTCCATAGATGAACATGTGGTAGTGTTCACACGCCCATACTACTGCTAGACTTTCCTTCTCTGGTTGTGAGTATGCCCTTTCAATGTCCGATAAGCTCTTGCTCGCATATGCAACAATTTGCCTTGGTGAATCTCTTCCAGACATGTGTTGTGCCAAGTTTGCTCCTAACCCTACCGGGCTGGTGTCAACAGTGAGCTCAGTGCATAGCAATGGGTCGAAATAGGCAAGATGATCTTCAGCCATTACTGCATGTCTTATGGCCTCAAACGCCCTGCTGCATTCATGTGTCAAGAGAAATTTCTAACCCCGCTTAGTTAGGCCCCGAAGCGGTGTGCTCACTGTGGCAGAGTCCTTTATGTATTCAGCACAATAGCTTGCTAATCCAAGAAATGACCTCGTAGCCTTAGCTTTTTCCAGTGTTTCTGCTTTGCTGAGATCTAGCCTCATTCCCTTTTTTGAAATGATGTGTCCAGGAATACTAGTTCCATTTTCCCTATTTCACACTTGCCTTCATTTAGGGTCAAACTTGCTTGTTCCAATTGGTTGCAGACCTCATGTAGGGCCTTGTTGTGCTTCTCAGCCTAGCGACCGAATACCAGGATGTCGTCACTGTAATTCAAACTGTTCTTTACTGGTCTGATCACTTGTTTTGTGATCTCTTGAAATATCTCTGCTGCTGATGAAATTCCAAAATGTAGTCATTTGTAGCAAAAAAGACCCATGTGGGTAGAGAATGTCGTGATGAATCGCAATTGTGGATCAAGCTCCAGTTGATGGTATACTTTGCACAAGTCTAACTTCGAAAATCTGCATGCGCCAGTAAGACAGCTGATCATGTAATTGAAGTGAGGTCCTGGGTGTCTTTCCCAATCGATTGCCGTTTTTGGTATTCTCATGTCAACACAAATACAAATCTTTGATGTGTTCTTCTTTGGTACTGCCACTATCGGAGATACCCATGAGGTCAGTCTGTCAGCTGGCTCTTTGATGTCTTGCACCAGTAGGCTTTGTATTTCTTCTTCCACTTGTCGTTGCAGATGTATGGGCATTCTTTGGTGATGCTGAGCCACAGGCTTGATAGCTTCATTGATGTGTAGTGGTATTGTTTGTCTCTTAGTTTGCCCAGTCATTTTAGTATGGTTGGACATTCCCTCAGTATGTTCTGTCATTCTGACATGTTATAGGTCATTACTAAAAGACCCATCACCTGCGTGGCGACAATGCTTAGGAGACAGGGTGCTGGAATGTCTCCTCATAGTACATGTACTTCCTCCTTTACTGACATTTCTTTGTGTGTGAGTGTCTCTATGACCTTCCCCATGTTCACCACTGGTGTCCTCAAGCCCCACATGAAGACATCAAAAGTGGACGGTGATAGCGGCCGTTTCACTCTCATCTTCTCATACTCTGACATGCACATGATGTTGCATGTAGCTCCACTGTCTAGTACAAAGCTTGTGCTATGACTCCCTACCTCAATATTCACCTTCGCTGTTTTCTTTATCTTCTGTTTGTCTAAGAGATTAATGTGTTCCATCGTGTGCTCTTCTGTTGGTACCTCTGACATCATATACAGCCATTCTGCTGCCTCTGGCATCTCTGCTCCATCCGATCCAGCTGAGGGGCTGCGATTCTGCATGTCCATGTGTCATGCGTACCTGCTTGTCACTGCCCGACATCTTGCTGGCCTCCCCTGCTCACTTTTGAATTGTCCACTCATGCAGACACTCGTGAAATGGTTATTCCTGTAGCATTTCCGGCATTTGTGACCCATCGCCGGGCAGGCGCCAGCATGTGGGAATTCAAGTCCACAGTGATAGCATGTTCTTTCTTGCTTCTGCTTCCAGGGCACGGTGTATTGTCTGGTTTCTTGACGTTTCCAAATACTCGGTTTGATTGTTCCACTCTTTTTGGCTTCCCATTCTCCATTTGTCTGGCATGTGTTGTAGCTCTGGCCTCTGCTCGAGCCATGGTCAGCATTTTCTCTAGCATGGACGGTTTCTTCAGAATTTGTGCGCGGAACTCCACTGACTGACAGCCTTCAATGATGCGCAGTTGTATGGCCTAATGTGTCAAATTCGCAATATGTAACTAATGTTCGTAGTCTGGTTGCAAAGTTGTTGAGGGACTCCTCTGCTAGTTGGCACGTGGTATTGAACGTGTGCCTCTCAAAGTCCACATTACTTTTAAGGCCAAATTTGTCTGTGAGGCACTTTATCAGTCTCTTGTAAGTTGAGGTCTGTTCTAGGTTAAATGTTATCAAGAGATCCTCAACCTCATCACCTACGAAGTTTAGGAACAAATCTATGTTTTGCTCATCTGTGTAATCCTTGCATGTGGCATTCATGTAGTGTTCAAATTGCATTATCCATCTTTCCCAACGAATGCCTGTTTGTGGGTCTGACAAACTGAACGGCAGTGGTCTGCAGAAGATTGCATTCACGCTGGCTCGTCATTTCTGTCTTCTGTCATTTTATTGTGATGCAGACCTTCTTCTCCTTACTCTGTATGCCTTTCCTTTCTTCTGTGTGCAGTTTTCTTCTTTTGCTGTACTTTGTTTTCTTCATTTCACCTTTGTTTGCTGTAATTTCCTTTTATTTCACCCTTTTTTGTTTCTTTTGTGCTTTTTCAGTGTTTGCTTGACTTTAAAATGGCCACCTGGCCTTCTCTAACTTCTGATTGGCTCTCCTGCCTGACTTCAAAATGGCCACTGAGATTTCTGCTGGGTGAAATTTCCCATCTCTTCTAATGCCTGACTCTAAGATGGCGGCCAGGCCTTTTCTAGCCTTTGATTGGTTCTCCCACCTGACCCTAAGATGGCAGCTGAGTGCTTGAAATCTATGCGGGAGGCTTGGGCTATCTTGTTAGTGAGCGGGTGGCTGCAGTCACGGTCGGGTGCACCGCTCCCCTTCTCTGCACTTTTCCACTTGATGAGGCCGGGGTGGGCTCCCGTTGTTGCTGTATTTCCGTGCACGTGGACCAGGGTGGGCTCCTGGCTTCGCTATACCCGCGACCTGGTGGGCTCCCGATGTCGAGTTTTCTCTTCTGGGGGCCCGCGGACCAGGGAAGGCTCCTGGTTCCGTTCTTCTCGTGACCGGGGTGGGCTCCCGATGTCGAGTTCCTTTTTCTGGCAGTCAGTGGGCCAGGGTGGGCTCCTGGCTCCATTCGAACATCGTAGAGGCCATGGGCACCGCTTCCGGTGGTGTGGTGCTTGCAAATCCCACCTCGTCTTCGCCAGTTGTAGTGTCTTCCTACAGGAAACATGCAGTGACCGGTGAGTGGTCAAGTATTCTTTATTTCTGGTTCTTGCGCATGCTGTCAAGCACATCTTGTGCCCTCACAGTAGCATACTGCTGTCCCCCACTTACTGACCATAAGTGGTGTCCGGTTGCTGTCCCTTCTGGCCACTGGGTGCAGGGTCCTAGTGCCCTTTGCCCAGGTCACTGGTCTGGTTGCAAAGTTGTTGAGGGACTCCTCTGCTAGATGGCACGTGGCATTGAACGTTTGCCTCTCAAAGTCCACATTACTTTTGAGGCCAAATTTGTCTGTGAGGCACTTTATCAGTCTCTTGTAAGTTGAGGTCTGTTCTAGGTTAAATGTTATCAAGAGATCCTCAACCTCATCACCTACGAAGTTTAGGAACAAATCTATGTTTTGCTCATCTGTGTAATCCTTGCATGTGGCATTCATGTAGTGTTCAAATTGCATTATCCATCTTTCCCAACGAATGCCTGTTTGTGGGTCTGACAAACTGAACGGCAGCGGTCTGCAGAAGATTGCATTCACGCTGGCTCGTCATTTCTGTCTTCTGTCGTTTTATTGTGATGCAGACCTTCTTCTCCTTACTCTGTATGCCTTTCCTTTCTTCTGTGTGCAGTTTTCTTCTTTTGCTGTACTTTGTTTTCTTTATTTCACCTTTGTTTGCTGTAATTTCCTTTTATTTCACCCTTTTTTGTTTCTTTTGTGCTTTTTCAGTGTTTGCTTGACTTTAAAATGGCCACCTGGCCTTCTCTAACTTCTGATTGGCTCTCCCGCCTGACTTCAAAATGGCCACTGAGATTTCTGCTGGGTGAAATTTCCTATCTCTTCTAATGCCTGACTCTAAGATGGCGGCCAGGCCTTTTCTAGCCTTTGATTGGTTCTCCCACCTGACCCTAAGATGGCTGCCGAGTGCTTGAAATCTATGCGGGAGGCTTGGGCTATCTCGTTAGTGAGCGGCTGGCTGCAGTCACGGTCGGGTGCACCGCTCCCCTTCTCTGACTTTTCCACTTGATGCGGCCGGGGTGGGCTCCCGTTGTTGCTGTATTTCCGTGCACGTGGACCAGGGTGGGCTACTGGCTTCACTATACCCGCGACCTGGTGGGCTCCCGATGTCGAGTTTTCTCCTCTGGGGGCCCGCGGACCAGGGAATGCTCCTGGTTCCGTTCTTCTCGTGACCGGGGTGGGCTCCCGATGTCGAGTTACTTTTTCTGGCAGTCAGTGGGCCAGGGTGGGCTCCTGGCTCCATTCAAACGTCGTAGAGGCCATGGGCACCGCTTCCGGTGGTGTGGTGCTTGCAAATCCCACCTCGTCTTCGCCAGTTGTAGTGTCTTCCTACAGGAAACATGCAGCGACCAGTGAGTGGTCAAGTATTCTTTATTTCTGGTTCTTGCGCATGCTGTCAGGCACGTCTCGTGCCCTCACACTAGCATACTGCTGTCCCCCACTTCCTGACCATAAGTGGTGTCCGGTTGCTGTCCCCTCTGGCCACTGGGTGCAGGGTCCTAGTGCCCTTTGCCCAGGTCACTACACCGAGTATTTGTCTTTTAAGTAACAGGTACAGTGACATTTTGGGAACATGATTGATGTGAAGGAGGGCGGATGGTTATGCTTCTTGGTTTTTTATTTTGGTAGGTTTGAGAGAGTTTATTTACGGTGAGGGAAGACGGGGAGCGCGGTTTGAATGATGTAGTGCAGTGATTGCACGTTTTTTTACAGGGTGGGGCATGGCCACAGGGGACAGTAGAATATAGGGGGCAGGTGACTGGGGGTTGGATTGAGCGGGGCGGGCAGAAGTGTATTGATTGCACAGCCGTTGTGGAATTGAAGTCACACTCGTGTTTATTTTTAACTTTGCAGTTACCCCTGAGGAAGGGCTGTTTGCGAGCCAAACTGCACTGGGTGTTTTTTAATAAAGCTGCCACGTGATGGTGAATGAGGGACTTCTGCTTTGTGAGTTTGCCAGGTGGGCGATTTAAATCTGGGGCTTGCTGGGCTCACCTGCAATGATGTGACTAAATATGCTGCCACCAGGGCTCCCTGCACAGCACTGAGTGATTATTACAGAGGGAATCTCCAACTAAAACACAGGATGATTGTAAGGGATTAAGGTGAAGACCAAGTAGGGAAGGACCCCAGAGATATGTATGCTTCAGGCACACAGTCCTAACAGCATGAGACCACTTCCCGCTTAATTCACAGAATCATGTGATTCTGACAGAGAAATGTTTGGAAAGTGTGGAAGACTGCCAATCCCACCCATTGAATATTAAACCTCTAACCTGGGCACAAGGCAGACCCCTGAGATTCAGGGGGGTCGCAACCGTCCTGGGAGCCCCACCCCATCAAGGGAGGCCACTGTTTAGCCTAAACCAGTGAATATTTCAAAGCTATGGGAGACTATCAGACTACCTACCTCGGGAGCGTGCCTCTGCCTGCCTCGGGAGCGCGCCTCTGCTCCTGCCTGCCTTAGGAGCGCGCCTCTGCCTCTGCCTGCCTTGGGAGCGTGCCTCTGCCTGCCTCGGGAGCGAGCCTCTACCTCTGCCTGCTTTTGAAGCGTGCCTCTGCCTGCCTTGGAAGCGTGCCTCGACCCCTGCCTGCCTTGGGAGCGTGCCTCTGCCTGCCTCGGGAGCGTGTTTCTGCCTGCCTTGGGAGCGTGCCTCTACCTCTACCTGCCTCGGGAGCGAGCCTCTGCTCCTGCCTGCCTCAGGAGCGTGCCTCTGCCACTGCCTGCCTTGGGAGCGTGCCTCTGCCTCTGCCTGCCTTGGGAGCGTGCCTCTGCCTGCCTCGGGAGCGAGCCTCTGCTCCTGTCTGCCTCAGGAGCGTGCCTCTGCCACTGCCTGCCTTGGGAGCGTGCCTCTGCCTCTGCCTGCCTCGGGAGCGTGCCTCTGCCTCTGCCTGCCTCGGGAGCGAGCCTCTGCTCCTGCCTGCCTCAGGAGCGTGTCTCTGCCACTGTCTGCCTTGGGAGCGTGCCTTTGCCTCTGCCTGCCTCGGGAGCGTGCCTCTGCCTCTGCCTGCCTCGGGAGCGAGCCTCTGCTCCTGCCTGCCTCAGGAGCGTGCCTCTGCCTCTGCCTGCCTCGGGAGCGTGCCTCTGCCTGCCTTGGGAGCGTGCCTCTGCTCCTGCCTGCCTTGGGAGCGTGCCTCTGCTCCTGCCTGCCTTGGGAGCGTGCCTCTGCCTGCCTCGGGAGCGTGCCTCTGCCTGCCTTGGGAGCGTGCCTCTGCTCCTGCCTGCTTTGGGAGCGTGCCTCTGCCTGCCTCGGGAGCGAGCCTCTACCTCTGCCTGCTTTTGAAGCGTGCCTTTGCCTCTGCCTGCCTTGGGAGCGTGCCTCTGCTCCTGCCTGCCTTGGGAGCGTGCCTCTTCTCTTGCCTGCCTTGGGAGCGTGCCTCTGTTCCTGCCTGCTTTGGGAGCGAGCCTCTTCTCCTGCCTGCTTTGGGAGCCTGCCTCTGCCTCTGCCTCTGCCTGCTTTGGTTGGGTGCCTCTGCCTGCCTTGTGAGCCTGCCTCTGCTCCTGCCTGCCTTGGGAGCGTGCCTCTGCTCCTGCCTGCCTTGGGAGCGTGCCTCTGCCTGCCTCGGGAGCGTGCCTCTGCCTGCCTTGGGAGCGTGCCTCTGCTCCTGCCTGCTTTGGGAGCGTGCCTCTGCCTGCCTCGGGAGCGAGCCTCTACCTCTGCCTGCTTTTGAAGCGTGCCTTTGCCTCTGCCTGCCTTGGGAGCGTGCCTCTGCTCCTGCCTGCCTTGGGAGCGTGCCTCTTCTCTTGCCTGCCTTGGGAGCGTGCCTCTGTTCCTGCCTGCTTTGGGAGCGAGCCTCTTCTCCTGCCTGCCTTGGGAGCCTGCCTCTGCCTCTGCCTGCTTTGGTTGGGTGCCTCTGCCTGCCTTGTGAGCCTGCCTCTGCTCCTGCCTGCCTTGGGAGCGTGCCTCTGCCTCTGCCTGCTTTGCGAGCCTGAATCTGCCTGCCTTGGTCGGGTGCCTCTGCTGAGTTGCTGGCTGCTCACACTTATATGCACATTCTAGTGCTTTGAAGTGTGTTCTGCTGGTTTCTTTGCCATTGACCTTGGCAGTGATGCACCCACTCTTGTCGCGTGTATCTGCAGATTTCCCGGCAGTGATTCACACTTGTTCATATTCCAGCATCTCTCTGTTACATGCATATTTGTAGCCAGAATTAAGGGGCAGATTTACAAGCCACTTGCATCACTTTTGGTCCATTGTTGCATCATTTTTGTGACGCAGCGGCGGCGTAAAAGTTGGGGCCCATTTACAACATGATGCATCTAGGGAGATGCGTCACGTTGTAAAGCCCTGCGTCACATTATACCTGCGTCAGGTATAATGTATGCAGGGGGGGCGTTCCCATGCAGAAAAGCCTCGTAGAAGTGACGCAGTGAAATCTACAAGGTTTCACTGCGTCACTTTTAGGATTCCACTGCATCAAAACCTTACCGATAGAGGCCAGTGGTGGAGGCCAGTGGTGGAGGCCAGTGGTGGAGGCCAGTGGTGGAGGCCAGTGGTGGAGGCCAGTGGTGGGGACCAGTGGTGGAGGCCAGTGGTGGAGGCCATCAATGGATGCCAGCGGTGGAAGCCAGTGGTGGAGGCCAGTGGTGGGGACCAGTGGTGGAGGCCAGTGGTGGAGGCCAGTGATGGAGGTCAGTGATGGAGGTCAGTGATGGTGGCCATGGCCACCTACCCTTTGTGGACCGGTGGATAATCCCCAGGGTCTTCGGTGAGGCCCTCTGCCTCTGGGAAAGATCTATTCCCTAAAGCGAGGCCGTCTCTCCCCTTTCATTCCTTTGGTTGCCGCGGCGCAGGCTTTTGTCCTCAGTCTTGAGTAACTGCCCCAACTCATTGAGGACAGACAGCCAAGATTCCTGGCTCTGCTTCCAAATGTTCTCTACACAGTTGTGCAGAGCTTCTGCCAAGTATGGGGTGAAAACTGGACCAGCCAAAAGGGGAAATTATCTGCTGCTCTGTCAGTTTCCCATAAACAACTCGTGACTCAAATTCAAAGGTGAGTCTCAACTTTGGAGGGAGTCAATCTGGTCAAAAGACATTTCTTTAGGTGATCTTAGTAACTAGGAACCAGAGGGACTGTTCATTGGTGCTCGCCCTGGCCAATCAGATGCTGGTGTAGGGAAGTAGAGATAGAAAAGGATACCCATGGAGCCCTTGTCTTTGTGTGAGGTGCACACTCTTGGCCGAGCCTTTTCCACAGTCTCTAGTTAAATGTCGCTTCTCTCAGGCACCAGGACCACCTTTCGGATCCGGGTTGGGCCTGGTCAGGTGAGATGAACCGATCGTTTGTGCTCTGTTCAGAGATTGTGATCTGAAGCCGGGCAGCCCACCCTGGCCTTACAACAGTCCCTGCGGAGGAGGAGGGGGTGCAGCCATCAGGGCTGCATCCGACACAGTCAAGGGAAGGAGGCCCTGGCTTGGATGTATGCTTTGGGAGCGGGTGGGGAGTCTCTTCACTGGGGCGGACGTACCTCGCGAGTAATCATCAGTTGCTACAAACTGTTAGCAGCGCCTTGGCCTAGGCGTGGATGAGCCACTCACTAAAATGTACAGCACTTGCCAGGAGTCTTCCTGCGCCTTGAGTACGAGCATTAGGCGTTTGGCATTTAGCGCAGGAGGATTCGATATGAATGAACACGAGGACTAAGTATAATAATTGATGATCAATATACGAAGAGATTGAGAGTTACCGCAATATTTTTTTACCTCCCCCGGAGGATGGTGTGGGTTGGAATCATCACCATATATGAAATGGTTCAAAACAAGAGACATTAGAGCCTTGAAAAAGATGCTGGTGTCGACCTACGGTAGCGACGAAACACCTGTTGTCTGGCTAAGATCTGTTTAAAGGGAACCAGATGAAAAAGAAATAGGAACTAAGAACCTATTGTGATTTCTGTTGTACATTTGTTTTGACTTACAACTGCTACTGCTGGCATTCTTTTATTTAAAAATGTAAAGTGTGCTGCGGATTGTTATTAAGTTCATGTGCAGCTCAGGCCACAAAGGTTGGGCAGGCTGGTGGTTCTCTCCACCCTTCGGCACCGTTTTAGCAAGGATCAGATTGGGAGATCAAGTGGATCCCCCTTTGGGACGCCGATTTACCTATAAATCATACACGAGCTGCTGTGTTAGCCTTTGCCAGCGGACATGTGTCAGGACTCTCTGGCACCAGGAAACACACTGGGTTGGTGAGGATGACAACACGAGGAGCAGGCGGTCTCATGCAGACTGTGACCGGGATCCTGACACAGGCAAAGGTCAGTAGATCCCATGGATTTGCAGAGGAGAAGCCGGTCCATCCATCGTTTCACACCATTGAAGGCAAAAGCACAGTTGAGGTAGAATTGAATGTTGAGACCCAATAGAGTATCAATCAATCAATCAATTAATCAATCAATCAATCAATCAATCAATCAATCAGTGGTTTATAAAGCATGCTACTCACCCGGGAGGGTCTCAAGTCGCGGGGGGCGGGGTGGAGAGCTCCAGAGAATGGATGTGACTGCACGTGTCTGAAGTAAAGTCACCAGAAGTTGAGCAGCTGGCCTATCAGAGGGCTCCCTGGAGACACCTGGGACCCTGCACCAGAGCTCCTGGGCCCGCCGCTTTCCTTACTGGAGGGTGGCTCAGCGCACTGAAGCTCTCCTGGGGCCCTGAGGCAGCTAACTTGCCCCGATGCCTATCTGGTGGGCTTGGATGATGAACAAGGCCCTGGCATCCAGGGGTGATACTGCAGACACTCCATGGAGTGAATCCTGGGGTGCTCCGTGGAGTCCGGAGGAGCTGACCCAAATGGAGCACATTCGTCCTTGAGCTGAGCTTTCTTGATACCCGGGTGGTAACGTTGAGTGACCTCTGCTCTGTGCTTTCAAGCGAACTGAGGGAGCAGAGCACCGGGAGAGAGGAGAAGCAAACATAGGTTCAGAAGCCGACACCAAGCATTGAAGAACGTGTGGCGAGAGGAAGCGCTTCCCCTTCTCAAGTCCGTGAATGTATAATAAGCCCAAACTAGGGTGGATACATAATGATTGAAACACCAGGTATGAGAAATTTACGCCTCTGCGTTTGCGTTTTGTATGGTCGTTACTGAACACCAATTAGGGACCCGGTAGCCTTCAAGAAGGCAGTTGACCCATATGGCCAAATAGATGGCCGAAACACATACGTTACATTATGTTATGTTATAAAAATTTCTAAAGCGCATGTAGGCAAGTGAAATGGATACATGAAACATGTCTTTTTTGAGTCCTTCAGTATTGGCAAATTTTAACCATGCCAAAGGGTAGCCACTAAATAAAAGCGAAATCTTTTGGCCATAATATGGATCCATGTATTTATCCAGTTTAATATCACTCAGAACTCCCAAAGCAGGTCCAGTCCGTCTCGGTGGTATTCACCTATCTACATGGGGAGAAGACACGTATCATGAAGCATGGCACGATGAACAGAAGATATCGGGCATATTATGAAGCGGCAGATATGATTATCGCTGGCTGCGCTTACCGCAAATGTTCCTATCGCCGGGTATTGCTGGAATATATTGCCATGCTAGAGCTGTATTAACAACGCTTAGCAAAATGGCGATTAATATTCCAGCGATATCGGGGAAAATGGACCAACATCGCTGGAAAACCAGCGATGTTGCAAGCAAAACGACGATAAACTTGCTGATACGACACTGTGGTCGTATCAGCATAATCCACCCCCAAAGTCATGTATACATAAGTCTGGATTTTAGCAGACGTTAAAATCCAGTGATAATGGCCAGTTAGCGCAATTTCTTTTATCGGTACACCGACCGGGCCTTTGTTGTAAATATCCCAAAGCTTCCTTTCGATGTTTTGTCATGAAGTTTTGTCGGGCACGCCTACTTTGCATCTCATTAGCGATGCGAAGTTAGGCGTGCTGGAAATGGGCGCTAAGTCAAGGAAACACGCGCTAGTGTGTCCTTGATAATATTGCGATAAAATTATCACTGCTTTTCGCCGGGAAACGAACGCTAAAACAGCGATAATTCTATAGCCAGTCCTTGATAATATGCCCTGTGGTCTCTTCTTCACTTTCCTCTGGAGGCCTGCAACTTACCAGGAGATGATTTTTTCACATCTCTACAGAAAACCCCTGCACCATGATTGTATATTAGCTCAATATTCACTGCCCAAGTAAAGGCAATGATAGCGAAGTGTCTAGAGCATAGACAGCATCGCAATAGCTCTTAAAGGCAAAGCACGATTCACAGAACACAGATAGATTTGGGATGCATCTTTTAACCCCTCCTGTGCTCATGACAAGCTCAGCCCGTTTATTGGAACGCTCGCACGCTGGGCTGATTCCCCTGCTGTGCTGAGCGTTCCATTAAACGGGCGCGGTCATGACGAGATGAGCTCGTCATGAGCACCGGAGCGCCGTGGCTCATGACGAGCTGTGCTCGTTATGAGCACCGGGACGCTGTGCGTGCCCCCCCACCCTCCCCCGGCCTCCCAGCACAGCGGGGGAAACAGCCCTGCAGTGAAGGGGTTAAAGACATAGCACAACTGAACAGAGCACAGGCACTGTTGCAACGCACCTCTTATAGACTGTGGGACACATTTATGAGATTGACACGCAGCACAGTGCATTAAGTCCCCCTGCTGCGCTGCGTGACAGTGAAAGGGCAGGAATGCGCTGTATTTAAGGCAACACGTCGCACTCCTGCCTCTTCCCCTCTGCTGGCGCTCTTTGGCAGGTTAGCGCCAATGCAGGCACGCTTGCACCACGCCGCACGGGCGCCTGCTTTACAAACAGGCTTGTTTGTGTGCAGGAAGGGACACCTTTATGCACAAAAACAATTCTGAGAGGCAAATTCCTCTTTCTGTGTGTGCCGCAGAATTCAGCGCACATAGAAGGAGGGAGTGCGTTTCTCCTGGGGAGGTGCAGCCTTATGCGACCTTTTGGGGCCTTTTGGGGCCTTTTGGGGCCTTCTCAGGTTTACCCGTTCTTGTAAATCTGGGAAAGCATCACATACATTGGGAGTCGCATGGGAACACCCGCGCAACGCCCATGGAACGCCTTCCCAGGGCAGAGTGAGGCAACGCAGCATGTTGCCTGCGTTGCTTTGCTTCAGATTGATGCAGACACTCAGCGCCACGCGAGAGGGCCCTGCGTGGCTTCATAAATCGCATTTAAGATTGTCATTGTTCATTTACCACATTCTGTGGTGCGAACGTGATGCAAAGCAACTCATGATTCGCAGCGCACACAATACATTGATATCGCCTCATGCACAGTGTAGTAATATCACTTGGTCATCAACTTTTCAATCTCTGAAATCAAACGGATTGTTTCCGTATCACAGCGCACGCAGCATCGCAGCACATGCAGCAGCGCAGTGCATACAGCATCGCAGCGCATGCAGCAGCGCAGCGCACCCAGCATCGCAGCGCATGCAGCATCGCAGCGCACGCAGCATCGCAGCGCACGCAGCATCGCAGCGCACGGAGCATCGCAGCGCATGCAGCATCGCAGTGCATACAGCATTGCAGCGCACGCAGCATCGCAGTGCATACAGCATCGCAGCACACGCAGCATCGCAGCACACGCATCATCGCAGCGCACGCAGCATTGCAGCGCATGTAGCATCGTAGCGCACGCAGCAGCGCACGCAGCATCGCAGCGCACGCAGAATCGCAGCGCATGCAGCATTGCACCTGCGCAGCATGGACTTACCTCTGAAGTTCTGTGAATGATAATTTATGATTTCTAAACAGAAGAAGAAAAAGCAAATGTAAGAGGGACAGCAGGTATTTTCAGAAAGGTACAAAAGGGCTCTACAGAGAGCTGAGCTGTTTCTCTGGACTTGTCCAGCCCTCGAAGCCAAGGAGCTCCAGGCTCAACAACCTTGTCTACAGGGAGGGGTCAGGGTGGCATTCACCAAGGATTCGAGCTGCTGCAATGCTAGACAAAGCGACAAATTAGTGCTTGGAGCTCCTTTGTATCAAGGGGGCAGACATAGGTGGCACATGGGCTCTCACCTGCAACCACCCGTGACTTTGAATGCAAAGCCCTATCGACTACAAAAGGGTAGACAGCGCTTTGTGGAAAAATTAGATGCCTCCTCTAGTCCAGCCCTTCACATGTGTGCGGTACCTGACCCGCCTCCTCTGGCCCAGCCCTTCATGTGTACTATACTGCACCTGCCTCCTCTAGTCCCCTTCACATGTGTGCTGTACCTCACCTGTGTCCTCTAGTCCAGCCCTTCACATGTGTGCTGTACCGCACCCGCCTCCTCTAATCCAGCACTTCGCATGTGTGCTGTACCGCACCCGCCTCCTCTAATCCAGCACTTCGCATGTTTGCTGTACCGCACCCGCCTCCTCTAGTCCAGACCTTGGCATGTGTGCTGTACCTCACCCGCCTCCTCTAGTCCAGCCCTTCACATGTGTGCTGGACCGCATCTGCCTCCTCTAGTCCAGCCCTTCACATGTGTGCTGTACCTCACCCGCCTCCTCTAGTCCAGACCTTGGCATGTGTGCTGTACCTCACCCGCCTCCTCTAGTCCAGCCCTTCACATGTGTGCTGTACCGCATCTGCCTCCTCTAGTCCCCTACACATGTGTGCTGTACCGCACCTGCCTCCTCTAGTCCCCTTCACATGTGTGCTGTACCGCACCCGCCTCCTCTAGTCCAGCCCTTCACATGTGTGCTGTACCTCACCCGCCTCCTCTAGTCCCCTTCACATGTGTGCTGTACCTCACCTGCCTCCTCTAGTCCCCTTCACATGTGTGCTGTACCTCACCTGCCTCCTCTAGTCCCCTTCACATGTGTGCTGTACCTCACCCGCCTCCTCTAGTCCCCTTCACATGTGTGCTGTACCTCACCTGCCTCCTCTAGTCCCCTTCACATGTGTGCTGTACCTCACCCGCCTCCTCTAGTCTAGCCCTTCACATGTGTGCTGTACCTCACCTGTGTCCTCTAGTCCAGGCCTCACATGTGTGCTGTACCGCACCCGCCTCCTCTAGTCTAGCCCTTCACATGTGTGCTGTACCTCACCTGCCTCCTCTAGTCCCCTTCACATGTGTGCTGTACCTCACCCGCCTCCTCTAGTCTAGCCCTTCACATGTGTGCTGTACCTCACCTGCCTCCTCTAGTCCCCTTCACATGTGTGCTGTACCTCACCCGCCTCCTCTAGTCTAGCCCTTCACATGTGTGCTGTACCTCACCTGTGTCCTCTAGTCCAGGCCTCACATGTGTGCTGCACTGCACCTGTGTCCTCTAGTCTCGCCCGTCATATGTGTGCTGTACCTCACCTGTGTCCTCTAGTCCAGCCCTTCACATGTGTGCTGTATCGCATCTGCCTCCTCTAGTCCCCTACACATGTGTGCTGTACCATACCACACTATACACACTTGGAAAACCTTTATGCTGTGGGCATAAAGTACTACAGTTTGATGCAGTGAAGCATCGCAACTGAAACTGCTGTGCTGATTCAAAGGCAGACTGTTTCCCCACGTGGCTGCCCCGTGCAACGCACACACCCTTGCACAATAGTGCGGCTACAAGTTCATTCTTTGGAACAAATATCCATTCCCAATAACTCACCGAACCTGACGACGTTCATAGTTCCATCCTGGTTCCCTTGGTTTCACATTTGGACACATTGACACAAAAGCCGGAGACTCCATCACCTCCCTCCATTGGCAGCAAGCCAGCCTCTCATCAACCACACCTGAGATCTAAGAAGACATGCTCCTAATCAATCAATCAATCAGGGCATTTATATAGCGCACTACTCACCCAGAGGGTCTCAAGGCGCTAGGGGAGGGGGGTCCGCTTCTGCTCGAACAGCCAGGTCTTGAGTTGTTTCCTGAAGGCGAGGTGGTCCTGGGTCTGGCGGAGGTAGGTCGGGAGGGAGTTCCATGTCTTGGCGGCGAGGTAGGAGAAGGACCGTCCCCCTGTGGTGGCTCTCTGGATGCGGGGGACGGTGGCGAGGGCGAGGGCGTGGCCGGTCCATTGAAGCTGGCGTTTGGGAGCGTAGAAGTTGAGGCGGCTATTGAGGTATCCTGGGCCTTGGTTGTGTAGGGCTTTGTGTGCGTGGGTGAGGAGACGGAAGGTGATTCTCTTGTGGACCGGGAGCCAGTGCAGGTCTCTCAGGTGTCCGGAGATGTGGCTGCGACGAGGGATGTCCAGGATGAGTCGTGCTGAGGCGTTCTGGATCCGTTGGAGTCTCTTCTGGAGTTTGGCAGTGGTTCCGGCGTAGAGGGAGTTGCCGTAGTCCAGACGGCTGGTGACGAGGGCCTGGGTGACCGTCTTCCTGGTCTTGGTGGGGATCCACCGGAAGATCTTACGTAGCATGCTCAGGATGTTGAAGCACGACGAGGAGACGGCGTTGACTTGTCTGGTCATGGAGAGGGAGGAGTCCAGGATGAAGCCCAGGTTGCGTGCGTGGTCTGTTGGTTGGGGTGCGCTGTCTAGGGCGGGGGGCCACCAAGAGTCGTCCCAGGCGGAGGGTGAGGATCCCAGGATGAGGACTTCCGTCTTGTCCGAGTTCAGTTTCAGGCGGCTGTTCTTCATCCATTCGGCTACCTCTTTCATCCCTTCGTGAAGGTTGGCTCTGGCGGTGGCGGGGTCGTTGGTGAGGGAGAGGATCAGCTGGGTGTCGTCGGCGTAGGAGATGATGTTGAGGTTGTGCTGGCGTGCGATGTCTGCGAGGGGGCTCATGTAGACGTTGAAGAGGGTTGGACTGAGCGAGGACCCTTGAGGAACGCCGCAGATGACTTCGGTGGCAACAACCAGAACCCCGGCACAGCAGAGCCGGGCAAGCGATGGTCCCTCCACTTCGGAAACACACTTCCACAAACAAGACGTAAGAAGCAGGTGTAAAGGAGGGGCGTGGCTTAGGCGCAGACCGGGATGGCTGCTTGAGCTTGCAGCTCTGCGCCGAGTCCCAACAAATATCCTGTAAATTTGCCCTTTAGTGCCCTTGGAGGCACGTTCCTGCTGTATAGGGTGTTGTTAGACCGGAGGGGAGAGTTTGGACCCCAGCGGGACCTTGACTACGGTGTGCGGATCGGACCTTGGAGCCCGGAGGCGCCGGACCGGAGACAAAGGGAAAATGGCGGCGCACGGAGCTCGGAGGGACTGAGAGCTGCGTCCTTGCTCTGAGCTGCTCCATCGGAGGCTGCCTGGCGGAGTGAGCGGAGCGGGGACTGGACGGGGGCTGAATGCGGTGAGGAACGGCGGGACTATTGGCACCCCGCGGCTCGGGGAGTGCGGCGCCCCTCCCCATCCCTCTTCCACGCTCCCCGACGAGAGGGCTTGGAGGACAACCGGCTGCTCCTGGGCAGCGGCATAGGCGTCTGGTGGAGGCTTCTTGCCCGAGGGACTGATCGGGCTGCACTGAAGGGGGCCAGTCGAAGAGAGATCGGCCGCCCGAGTGTGAGGCGCAGTGGAGGGGTGGCGGCCTGCACAACGGCTGCGAGAGCGAGCTTGGACCTGGGTCCCTCCGGTCCTTGTGCCCCCGTGTGAGCGACTGGAGCTGGTGGGGTCGTCCTGGGTGCCCTGAAACCAGCGGCGAGCGCTGCCCGTCTGGAGCCCGTGTAGCGTGGGGACTGGGCGAGCGAGGGGAGAGAGCCGAGACGGCGGACCCGGTGGCTGCGGTGTGCTGGTTTGCACTGCGGGCGTGATCGGCCCTGGACAACGCCCGCCCACCCTTCTGGCGGGGTACTGAGGGTTTGCTGCCCTGGTCGTGCTGAATGCTGGTGGCCCCAGGCAACACCCGGCCATAGACCCGCGAGAATAATCTGTGAGCGGAAGGACGCCCAAGAGTGCTGCAGGGGCATGGTGGGACCGTGATTGTGGTTGCCGAACATTGCGTACTTCACAACTAGGTGACGCAAAGAAGGGATCCGGGACCGAGGGGCCTGTGCTGTGAGTACGGTGAACTGGTGTGGCCCTCAGCGGCGGCTCGAGTGCTCCACGTATTGCGACCAAGATGGCTGCTCTGGGCGATGTCCCGAATGCGCAACTGGGGCGAGAAGATGCGATCGCTCTGGCCCAGGATGGTGGCTCTCACGCCCCGCCGGAAGCCTCAACGCAAGAACAAAGGCTGCACCAGCGCCTTGACACCATCCTAGAGGCGATCACTGCGACAAAGGAATCGCTGCACCGGGACATTGCGCAGGTAGCCACAGGACTGGGACTACTGAGGGCGGACCACGCCAAACTCTCGGATAGAGTGAAAACGAATGAACAACTGCTCCAGGAACTGAAACCGGCGGTGGTGACGGCGGAACATAAATTGACGGATATCCTCGGCCGTCTGGCGACTCTGGAGCGACGAGCGGAGGATGCGGAAAGTCGTAACCGGAGGAACAACGTGAGGGTAGTGGGCCTTCCAGAAAAAATTGAAAAAGGGGATGCTGTGTCCTACATGGAGAACTGGTTCAAGACGGTGGTGGCGCCGGAGGGGTTGTCTCCCTTCTTCTCCCTGTAAAGAGCGCATAGGGTTCCCGCCAGACCGCCCCTGGAGGGTCGACCGCCTCGGCCGATGGTGGTCAAATTGCTGCACTATAAGGACCGCGATCTGTTGATACAGAGGGCACGATCCCAGGGCCCCTTCCAAGTGGAAAATAGCAAAGTCACAGTCTTTCCAGATTACACTCAGGAAGTTCAGAAAAGCAGAGCATCCTTCTTGTCAGTGAAAAAGGAACTGAGAGAGGAGGGATCCAATACTCCTTGCTCTGTCCTGCGAAACTGAGAGTGATCATTGACGACAGGACCCACTTCTTTCAGACTCCTGATGAGGCTTGGTCGTGGCTTGAACTGTATCGTGCAGGGTCTGATCGTGCACACAAAAGCGGGAGGGAGCGGCAACAACCGGTATGGATCAGAAAGTCACAGCGCATCCGCTCCCGGAACAAGCTCAAAAAAGCCGAGCGAGAGGCACAAATGGCAGCGGACAGGAGGGGAGCGCTGCCTGCAACGGCGACCATCACAGGATCGCAGCAGGAGAGGACATCCGGAGGATGGGAATCGGAGGAGGAGGGGGAGAAGTCCGGAGGCGACGACTCAGAAACGGGAAGTGAGAAGGGACCAGCGGTCCGACCGCAATCCTCAGATGGTATGTTTAATGAGTGAGGTTTGAGAATACTGGACGATCCTGAGGTATCTGCTGGTACAGACTCTCCGGACATTTGTTGGACTACCAGGTATGGGGCTGTACAAGCAGTATGGGACTGCGGGCGTAGGGTTGGGGCTCCGCCTACCCCGGATTGGCGCTCCATCGACCTCTCGAGGCCCTTAAGGCCTTCTGTGGTGACGACCACAGGTTAGAATAATGTGTGGGGTGTTGGTGGTTTGGAACGGGGCTGAAGCTGGGTTATTAGGTCCTGTCCTGGGGAGAGGGGTTTGGGGTGTTGTTTGGGGTGTTTTGAAGGGGATATACAACTGCTGCAGTGCGGGGGATAATTGTTGGCTAGTGCCATTGTGCAGAAAGGTACACCATGGGGATGTTACCTAATTTGAAATGTATCACATGGAATGTCCGAGGGCTTCGTACAATGGTGAAACGTCATAAGGTGCATGCCTACCTGGTGAGGCAGGGTGTACAGATAGCAATGCTTCAGGAAACCCATCTATCCAAGAAAGAGTGCGGGCTTTACAGAAGAGATGGCGAGGTCAGGTATTTGGCACGACATACTCAGCATTCGCCAGAGGGGTGCTAATTTGGGTAAGGGCGGGCACGCCGTTCCAAATGACGAGCCAGCGAATTGATCCTGAGGGCAGATATGTAGCGGTTGAGGGGCGACTTTGTGGCAGAGAGGTTGTCCTGTGCAATATATATGCCCCCAACTCCGATCAGGCCCACTTCTTTGAGGGTTTGTCAAGCTCGCTGGCCTATTTCTTGGCGGGCCCTCTTTTACTGGCAGGGGAGTTTAATTCAATCACGGATGTGCAGCTGGATAGGTCGCATCCGCCATTGGTTGATTCCCTGGTGCGCAGGCTAGCAACACACAGGAAGGAATGGCAGGAGAGGTGGGGATTGATAGATGTGTGGAGGGAACAGCATCCTGAGATCAGGGATTACTCTTACTTTTCCACACTTCATGACTTGCATGTCAGACTAGACTATGTGCTGTGCAGCGGCCCCCTAGCGGCTGTGGTGACCCAGTCTGAATATTTGACCAGGACCATTTCGGATCATAACCCTTTACTGATCTCAATGCAGTGGCAGCAGGCGAGATCGGCGGTTCCATCATGTCGACTGCGGCCTGATACATTGGAAGATCTGGTGTTTAGCGACACGGTTAGACAGGGCATTGACTGTTATTTTGAGGAAAATGGAGGTTCGGCCTCGACCAGATCAGTGGAGTGGGATGCGATGAAAGTGGTGGTGAGAGGGGTATGCATGGGCAGATTTTCGAATGCGAGAAAAGCAGTTTTGAATGATCTTGCGAAAGCAGAAGAGGTGTTGAGAGGGCTGGAACAACGAAGGCCTGAGCGGCCGGACTTACAGGAACAACTGATGCAGGCTAAAGAAGTGGTGGCGACTGAGACGGAACGGCTGCGGTGCTATGATTATAAATCGTATGTTATTAGGGTGCATGAGGAACGTGATAAAGTGGGTACGCTCTTGGCCAAACTAGCTAATCCAGAGCCTAGGGGGTGCCCGTCATGAGTATACGAAAGGAAGATGGGGACGTGGTTTATTCTCAATCAGCAGTCCTGGCGCGCTTTCAATCCTATTACACAGGACTGTATGAAAGCCACCTAGAGGCAGAGGTCTCGGAGATAGGCGAGTACCTGGATCTGATTCCGCTACCGGTGTTGGATAGCGAAGAGGCGAAAGAACTAGGGGGGCCCATAACCTTGGCAGAGATAAGGGGGGCGATTAAACATATGGCACGAAATAAAACCCCGGGGATGGACGGGCTACCAATAGAATTTTATGCCAAATTTGTTGATATACCAGCGCCTACATTGTTGGTGGTGTACTCGGAAGCGAAGCGGGTGGGGTGCTTGCCTGAATCAATGAGGGAGGCACTGGTGGTACCGCTGCTGAAGCCGGGCAGAGATGTGTTGGACGTGACTTCTTACCGCCCATTATCTATGTTGACGGTGGACTATAAGATTTTGAGTCGCATCCTAGCCGCCAGGTTGCTGACGCACATGACCACATTGGTACACAGGGATCAGGCGGGATTTATCCCGACTAGGAACACCTCGATGAACATACGTCGTCTGATCCGCATCATGGATGGTGCCGGGGCATCGGATCTTGACCCCGTGGTATTGGCGGTTGATATCGAAAAGGCTTTTGATAGCCTCGAGGGGAATACCTGGATGGAGTACTGTTGAAATTTGGGGTAGGTGAAGGCTTTCGGAGATGGACGAGGGTGCTTTATTCGTCGGCGAAGGCGCGAGTACGGCTGGGGCCTATTGTATCTTTGACCTACCCGGTGTGTAGGGGGACGAGGCAGGGCTGCTCACTATCCCCTCTGCTATTCGCTTTGGCGGTGGAGCCGTTGGCGGCACAGGCACGGTCGGGCACCATGTACAATGGGATAGCACAAGGGCGGGAGTCGCACTATATATCACTGTATGGCGATGATTTGTTATTGTATCTAGCGGACCCAATGCATTCGCTAGAGGGAGCAGTGGATATGCTGGGTAGATTTGGGCAACTATCAGGCCTCAGGGTGAATTGGTCCAAGACCTGTGTATTTCCTTTGCGGAAGGGTGCGCCCCGTCCACCGCTGACGAGAGAGGTGGTATGGGAGTCCTCCAGTTTCACCTATCTGGGGGTGCGCATTTATCATGAGGCTGTGGACCTCTTGGAAGGGAACGTGGGACGGTGTATTCGTGTGCTGAAGGGCTGCATGGATTTCTGGGCCTCCCTTCCGTTGTCAGTATTAGGACGAGTGGCACTGTTGAAGATGGTGGCACTCCCGCCGCTGCTCTACTATTTCCGGACGCTACCGATATGGATCCCGCAGCTGATTTTTAAAGAGCTGAAGACACTGGTGATTGGCTTCCTTTGGGGCCATGGGCGGCGCAGGGTGGCATTGGGAACCCTGACTAGACCCAAGCCTGAGGGGGGGATGGCCGTTCCCGACTTTGAACTATACTACCTGGCGGCACAACTTCAGGTATTGACACAAAATGTCGCCAGAGAATTCAGGGGCCCTGAGCATGAACGGGGGTTTGGCATCCAGAGGTGTGTATTGTCATATATAATAATGCAACAGAAACTAGACGTGAGAGAGCTTACGATAGAGGAAAGAACGCTTAAATTGTGTTGGCATAGGAGCTTAAAAAGAGCAAAAAGAGACCGGCCGTATGCGCCGGAGATACCGCTGGGAATGCTGACCGCGCTGCCTCATGGAGGCGATTGGTCTCAACTATTGGCATGGGAGGAGCTGGGCCTGCAGGTAGTGGGGGATCTGTATGTTGATGGGACATTAGTCCCCTATCAGAGGCTACAGGAACAATTTGGCCTGCCGGATGGGACTTTCCTGCTGCACGCAGCGGTGGTGGCAGCGATGCAGAGATATTGGAGGAAAGGGTTGGAAGAACCGGAGGTGACCATGGCATGCCAATATGTGGTGATGGCGGCGGGCACTGTTAAAGCGGTGACTTGTCTCCATACTAGAATGCTGAGTGAGGGAATGGCGCCACTGCTGGCATTGAAGTCGCGGTGGGAGGTCAGTGTAGGCAAGCCCATACCGGACACGGTTTGGAGCCAAGTGTTGCGACGGACGTGGAAGGGAACGAGGAATGCGCGATTTCAACTGGTGCATTTTTTCATTATCCATAGGGCGTACCTGACACCGGAGAGGGTGAAACGGTATTTCCAGGTGCTCAATGCCGTGTGTCCGAGATGCTTGGCCCCCGAGGTAGATCTGGATCATATGCTATGGAACTGCCCGAAGTTAGGGGCGTACTGGCCGGCAGTGGGGGAACTCCTGAATGCAGTAACGGATCATGTGAAAACATCTAACATGGGCTTCGATTGGAATTCCGTAGAGCATATTATCAAGCCCATTATCGCCGCTTTATCTGCAGTTTCCTGCCGATAAAAGCGGCGATAATGTATCGCCCGTCCTTGATAATATGCCCCTTCTTTCTTAATTGATTTTGAGCACTTCACACGAATGCTCGCGCTTTCACTCGCTTCAAGTGCCGTTTCTGTAAACAGCCCTGTAAATCTTATATTATCACATTGCTGTGCCTTCAAAGAACGAGATCAAAGGTCAGATGCGGCTTCTAAGAGTGCATGCTCCGATCCCCAACCCCCTCCCGCTGGGATGCTTGACCGTTCCAGCACCCCCTCCCTCATCGCTGCTTGCCCCCTCTGTTGTCAGGCACTCTTTCCGTCTCTTCCCCTCTGAGTCCTGCATTCTTCCTCTCTTTATTTCTTTGCCTCTCTGACTCCAAGTCATCCTGAGCTATCTTTAGCCTCCCTGCATCTTTCTCCTTTGCATTATGTTCAGGAATAGCGTCCATTTCCTCCAAGCCCAGCGGGCAGCAGGGACATTAGCACGGGTCAGCGTGTCTGCAGTCCTGGGGCCGGGTGCCAGCGGTTGTGAACCTCAGGCCTTAAGTGTGGCTACTTCTGAGGGTGTGGGGCTGGTCCTCGTGCCAGCAGCTGTTTTTATGCCAGGCACCCCTGAGATCTGCCCTGCAAGGCTGAAGCGCATCGCTGCCCCCCAGGGGAAACTTCCTGCATGGAACTTTGTGCACTTCAGTCTCTGCCACAAAGAGATATGGAGGGGGGCCGAGGGGGTGCAGAAGGGAAGACAGATCTAATAAGACAATGCGCCTACAGGCGATCTCGTTTGGAGTCAAGGCGCTCTTGGCATTCAGAAGGTAGCTCAGTGGGCTGAATGTTAGATGCTGAGATCGCTGTATATAAATAATAGTCTGAATAATCAGAAGGACCGTTAAGGATGCGCTATGCATTTACAGTTGCATCCGGGAGCTCACGATGATATGACGTGATAACCCACCATTTCAGGTCTGCTTTGCGCAGAAGAATGCCGACCTCTCTGGTCATTAAAGCGCTTTCACAATTAATTCTTAAAATTCGCTAATAACATTTTATGGGCCAAGCCCTTACTCCTGCGATGTCTCTGCATTAAAGCACCCACCCACAGGGGTCTAAGTGTTATGTGTGTGTGCTATGAAAACACAATTCAGTTTTTGCTTTGTGAGCTAGCTCAGTGGGTTAAGGGCTAGCTGCTGTCATCTCTGTGCTTTGCACTTGATTCGTGTTCATGTGTGTGCTTTGTAAATGTGCTCTACTGGTTTTGGTGGTGTGGGAAGAAGTGGGCGGACAGACGTCGGGACAGGCTGGGGCTATCTGCGCTCTGCAGGGATGAACCTCTGGGGGGGGGGGGGGGGGGGATGGCGGTAAGAAAGTTGGCAAGAAAGATTCTGCTCCAAGAATATGAACCACATTCATCACTACCATCACCTGCTTGTGCCTTCAGCCCCCACTTCTGGAACAGACCTGGCGCTCGTGTCCTGCAGGGTCTGGCTCCCCCTGTCCCCTTGCCCCTCCAGTGCAGGGAGAGAGTACAGTGTATCGGGGTACTGTTTGCAAAGGTGGGTATGTGGCCGGGCAGACTTTTTGTGGCGCTGCAGGTGGGATGCAGTGACCTCAATCAATCACTCAGGTGTTTATTGAGCGTGCTGCTCATCCGCGCGGGTCTCTAGGATCTCGGGGGGGGGGGGGTGGCGGGGGGGGGAGTAGGGGGGGCGAGGGGGAGGGGGTACAGCTCCGGCTCAGTTGAAGACCAGGGTCTTGAGGTCCTTCGTGGAAGTGGACACTCTCATTGAGGTATTTGGGTCCGATGCTGTGAAGGGATTTGTAGCTGTGGATGAGAAGCTTGGAGGTTATTCTCGTCTCGATGGGGAGCCAGTGTAGGTTGCAGCGGTGTTGCGTCCTGTGTTTGTGCCGAGGTGTCCTGAGCACGAGTCTGACCACGGCGTTCTGGATGGTTGGAGCTTGTATAGGAGGGTCCTGTTGATGCCCGTAGAGGGTGTTTCCGTAGTCCAGTCTGCTGGTTATGAGTGCATGGGTGAGGGTTTTTCTGTGCTTGGGGGGGGTCCGTTTGATGGTCTTTTGGAGGATCCGGAGGCAGTTGAAACGGGTGGAGGTGACTGCGTTGATCTGGCGGGTCACAGTGAGGGAGGAGTCAAGGATGATGCTGAGGTTCCGTGCATGGTCTGTCGGGGTGGGAGGGCTTCCGAGGGCGGAGGTTGAGGGTCCCAGGACGAGGACCTCTGTCTTATCTGTGTTGAGTTTCAGGCAGCTGTCCTTTATCCAAGCCACGGCGTCCTTCATCCTTCCTGGAAACTGATCTTGGTGTCATCCGGATCCTTCGTGAGGGAGAGGATGAGCGGGGTGTCATCGGCGTAGGATGTTGTGTTGAGTCCGTGCGGTCTGGCGATGGCGACGAGGGGGCCATGCACGTGTAGAACAGCGCGGGGCTGAGCGACGATCCCTGTGGACCGAGTTACCTTTTGTAACTCACGCTACAAAAGTACTCAGCTCTGGGCGCTTTTAGTGTCATATTTCCGGTGCGGGTGCACGTGTGTTGTGAGCGGGTGAACGTGTGTTGTGAGCGGGTGCACGTGTGTTGTGAGCATCATTATAGTACCCTGCCAGGCGATCTGGATTATTTTGATTGTACCAGATATTCGGTTTTCCTATTCATTTTGTTTACTTAAAATTGAAATTTTAGTTTACATTATTTTTTTGAAACAACTTACGTTTGAATGAATTTCATAATAAGGCCATGTTTTTTCATTTAAATTACAACAGCTCAAGACCATTCCTTCGTAAAGGCCCATCCTTTCAAAATTAATTTTTTTAGTGAAGATTTTGAATTTATGATATTACTGCAGATATTGCAGAATAAATAATTCTGTGAAAATACGTCACCTGGACCGCTGATGCAATTTACTAAATGAATCAATTAAATATTTGCAGAGCGCTGCAAGTCCCCCCTGAGAGCCTCGAGGCGCTGGAGCTGTTTGTGCTGTGTGAAGGTGGATCAGGAAGGTGAAAGCAGGAGAGAGCGATGCAGCAGCAGGGGGGGCGGGGCCTGAGGCTCCGTGGGGGGCGGGGCATGAGGCTCCGGGGGCGGGACCTGAGACTGGGGGGCGGGGCCTGAGGCTCAGGCGGGGCGGGGCCTGAGGCTGCGGGGGCGGGGCCTGAGGCTCAGGGGGTAGCGGGGCCTGTGGCTGGGGGGCGGGGCCTGAGGCTCAGAGGGGGGGCCTGAGGTGGGGGGGTGGGGCCTGAGGCTGGGGGGGCCTGAGGCTCAGGGGGCGGGGCCTGAGGCTGGTGGGTGAGGCCTGAGGCCCTGAGGCTGGGGGGGGCGGGGCCCAAGGCCCTGAGGCTGGGGGGGGCGGGGCCTGAGGCGGGGGGGGGGGGGTGCGGGGCCTGAGGCCCTGAGGCTGGGGGGGGGCCTGAGGCTCAGGGGGGAGCGGGGCCTGAGGCTGGGGGAGGGCGGGGCCTGAGGCTCAGGGGGGGCAGGGCCTGAGTCTCAGGGGGGCGGGACCTGAGGCTGGCGGGGCAGGGCCTGAGGCTCAGGGGGGCGGGGCCTGAGGCTCAGGGGGGACGCGCCCCGGCCTCAATTAAGGAGCTCCTGTGAGGAATAAAGGGAGCTGGGAGGCGGTGGGCGGGATCAGCGATGGGAAGAACAAGGGAATGCATTGAAAGACGAGACGAAAAGCAGGAGAAAGCGCTCAGAAAAACGGGGACAGGAAGGAGAAAGCAGTAAAACGAGGCAGAAGCAGGAGAGCGATGCTGAAGGGGGAGGGGGGGGCTGACGGGCAGTGACGTCAGAGCCGTGCTGCTATTCAGCATGGCACAAAGACAGTGACAACTCCAAAGGCTCTCGGAATGTCGAGACCTACTGGCTTTGCCAATGCTTGTTCTTTTTAGGAGTTAGATTTCAGTCACACCTCCCACCGAGGATGTGACCTCTCTACCCTGTACCACAGCAATCTGACATCTTACACATGCCTAGAAACATATATATGCACACACATGCCCCCAAAGTCAGGGTCACACATGACACCCCAAAAACACACGTATGTTCTGATTTAACTGAGTCTGATCAGAGCTGGTCTCAAGGATCACAGGCAGGAGGACCAGTTACAATGGAAGGACCCCAAAGAAAAGACCCGCGGACATCTAGCGCCATCTCGTGGCCGTCAGTAAACATTACAGACAGGAGGACAATTAGTATCAGAGGACCCCAGAGAACAGATATCCAGACATCTAGCGCCATCTCGTGGCCGTCAGCAACCATTACAGGCAGGAGGACCAGTTACAATGGAAGGAGCCCAAGGAAAGACCCGCGGACATCTAGCGCCACCTCGTGGCCGTCAGCAAACATTACAGACAGGAGGACAATTAGTATCAGAGGACCCCTGAGAACAGATATCCAGACATCTAGCGCCATCTCGTGGCCGTCAGCAACCATTACAGGCAGGAGGACCAGTTACAATGGAAGGAGCCCATGGAAAGACTCGCTGACATCTAGCGCCACCTCGTGGCCGTCAGCAAACATTACAGACAGGAGGACAATTAGTATCAGAGGACCCCAGAGAACAGATATCCAGACATCTAGCGCCATCTCGTGGCAGTCAGCAACCATTACAGGCAGGAGGACCAGTTACAATGGAAGGAGCCCAAGGAAAGACCCGCGGACATCTAGCGCCATCTCGTGGCCGTCAGCAAACATTACAGACAGGAGGACAATTAGTATCAGAGGATCCCAGAGAACAGATATCCAGACGTCTAGCGCCATCTCGTGGCCGTCAGCAACCATTACAGGCAGGAGGACCAGTTACAATGGAAGGAGCCCATGGAAAGACTCGCTGACATCTAGCGCCACCTCGTGGCCGTCAGCAAACATTACAGACAGGAGGACAATTAGTATCAGAGGACCCCAGAGAACAGATATCCAGACATCTAGCGCCACCTCGTGGCCGTCAGCAAACATTACAGGCAGGAGGAGGACCCCAGAGCACAGACACTTACCTCTTCTGTCAGCCTTGTCATACATGTAGACGTCTATGGAAGAAGAAGAAGAAAGACACGTGACCTCTTGTCCTCTCACATTTTACTACATATGAGTGATTTATAAAGTGCGAACATGGCCCGAGTGACCAAAGCTCTGCACACACGTTCTTCTTGTTTTAAGAAACTATGGGGCATATTTACAAGGGTTTCATCTCCACTTTTTTGGCTTACAAAGCCAAAAAAGTGGAGATAAAACCAGCGCCCTATTTACAAGAGGGTACTAACATGCCTAATCGCATGTTAGCACCCTTTTCCCCCAACGCCTCCCTTTGCATCTCTAATGAGATGTAAAGTGGGCGTCACTGGGCGTACCCCGGATGGACAACCTTGCAAATATCGCTGATGTTTACATCGCGATATTTACAAGGCAGCCCACATGATTTCAGCACACATTAGATTTTGGCGAAACGGCCTTTTGCCAAAATCTAACGTCTGCTACAATCCTGACTTAGCCATCCTTGACATAGGTGGCGGATGATGCTGATACCCTGTGGGTCGTATCAGCGAGGTTATCACCGTTTTGCAGGGAACATCACTGGGAAACCAGCGATGTTCCCTGCAAAGGGTAATAACCTCGCTATCTCTGGAATTTGTATCGCCCTGGAGTAACGCGTTATTAATTACGCGCTACCAGGGCGATAAATACCAGAGGTAGACGGCGATTATAAAATTATCGCTAAGCACCGCCAGCGATAATTATCGCTGGCCGTTGTTAATATGCCCCAATGCTCTGTAGTGAGGACTCCGAGATGTGCTGGAATCACAACCATTTACGAAAGCTGCCAAGACATGGGGGCAGATTTACAACTTTTGGCGCATCTCTGCTAATCAGCAGGGATGCGCCAGAAGAGTTGCGACGCATCAGCCTACCCGTGCGCCACCATTGATGTGCCGCATTTACAATGTGGCACACGTGGCGCTTGGATGGGCAGATGCGTGTCTCAACCTCCGGCGGAAAGGCGGCGCATTGCTGGAGTCGCGTCACAAGCACAAGGCAGCTCCAGCAAGGCTCGGGGGTATTCTATCCCTAAAATGCTGCCTCAAACCTTACGCCTGCTTCAAGCAGGCGTAGGGTTTTGACGCAGCATGGCCGTAAAAGTGACTGAGTGAAATCTTGTAGATTTCACTCAACAACTTATCGGAGACATTCCTGCGCCAGAACGCTGTGGTGGCACGACCCACATGTGGCGCAGGGCTTTACAACGTGACGCATCTCCCAGATGTGTCACGTTGTAAATCCCCTACAGCATGGCACTGGCTTCGCGCCACGGCTGCGTCACAAAAGTGACACAACGGCGGGGCAAATGTGAGGTACGGGGCTTGTAAATCTGCCCCTAGATGTTCACACCAACCTACAATCCCCAAGAGTAAGTGGGCAGAGCCTTGACGCCCTCTAGGGTCGGGGGCAGGGGGCGCATATGCTTCGCTCCCATGATGGAGAATCGCCTGCAGGGGGCGCCGTGGGGCCGTCTGTCCTCTTAGCCGAGCTCAGGCTCACACAGACTCTGCAGAGTGAATGTCGTGTTTGTTGCGCCACTCAGCAAAGGTTTTTCTTTTCAAGACAACAACTTTCGAAGCAAAAGTTTGTTACTTGAGAACATAAAAGAAAGACGCTCTTATCCACAGGAGTACCACTGGAGTACCACAGGAGCCCCACAGGAACCCTACAGGAGTCCCACAGGAGCCTCACAGGAGCACCAGAAGTCCCACAGGAGCCCCACAGCAGCCCCACAGGACAACCACAGGAGCACCAGGAGCCCCTCAGGAACCCCACAGCAGCCCCACAGGAGCCTCACAGGAGCCCCACAAGAGTACCACAGGAGCCCCACTGGAGTACAACAGGAGTACCACTGGAGCCTCACAGGAGCCCCACAGGAGTCCCACAGGAACCCTACAGGAGTCCCACAGGAGCCCCCAGGAACCCTACAGGAGTCCCACAGGAGCACCAGGAGCCCCTCAGGAACCCCACAGCAGCCCCACAGGAGCCTCACAGGAGCCCCACAAGAGTACCACAGGAGCCCCACTGGAGTACAACAGGAGTACCACTGGAGCCTCACAGGAGCCCCACAGGAGTCCCACAGGAACCGTACAGGAGTCCCACAGGAGCCCCACAGGAGCCCCACAGGAACCCTACAGGAGTCCCACAGGAGCCCCACAGGAGCACCAGGAGTCCCACAGGAGCCCCACAGGAGCATCAGGAACCCCTCAGGAACCCCACAGCAGTCCCACAGGAGCCTCACAGGAGCCCCACAAGAGTACCACAGGAACCCCACTGGAGTACAACAGGAGTACCACTGGAGCCTCACAGGAGCCCCACAGGAGCACCAGGAGTCCAACTGGAGCCCCACAGGAGCCCTAGGAGTCCCACAGGGGCCCCACAGGAGCCCCACTGGAGCCCCACAGGAGCCCTACAGGAGCCTCACAGGAGTCCCACAGGAGCCCCACAGGAGCCACACAGGAGCCCCATAGGAGCACCGCCATTTATAGTGGGGGTTCCCAATGCGCCGAACTCTAAATGAGGCTCTTAACCTTGTGTCTAATTTTTTTGCTCCTGGAGAATGTTTTTCTGGGCCTAACCTCGGGTGCTCTGCTCCTGGGTTTGTTTATATTCAGTTTGCACTTTTTCCTAGTCCCCCTTAGCATCAGAGAGCTGTGTGCAAAGTGGGTGGCGAAAAACTGTTTTCGAAGGCTTGTTAATGCCCACAAAGTGTTCCCTTTCTGGATTTCCACCACTGCCCCTAAAGCCACCCCGCCCCTGGGGCCACATCTGCCCCCTCCCCACCCCAACCATCCCCTGATGCTGGACAGAAGGGGGAGTCTCCATGGCAGAGGGGGTCTCTCTGGGTCATGTTTTAAGTTTCTATCCAGAATTTGCCCTTTGAGCCGCGTATGGGGTTTTCGCACCTACTTTTAACTTTGGTTTGAAAACCTTCCAGATCGATGTCTGATATCGACACATCACATACTCCTGTCTATAACCGGATCCATGCGGGCCCTGCACACACGCCTGTTCTTTCTTCAGCCCTTCACTGGTGTTTGAGGTCCCTCATACAGGGTCTGTGTTCAATGTTAAGTTCTCCGCTGAGCAGGCGCTGAGCCAGGTATATCAATAATTGGAACAAAGCGCCTTACCTTGGTAGGACGGGAGATCCGGCGACTCGCTGACTGTGGAGAGAGAAAGAAGGCAGGTGAGGTGTGTGCAGCACATGAGCTGAGTATCATGTACAATATGAACCATGGGGGTGGGTCACGTGTGTGGTATCTCGTCATACATACACCCTATGGGTGGGCCAAATGTGTGGTATATTGGCGTACATACACCTGTGTGGTATCTTGCCCTATACACCCCTGCAGGTGGGTCACATGTGTGATATCTTGTCCTATATACTCCTAGGGTGGACCATGAATGTGGTATCTTGTCCTATATAAACCTGGAAGACGGGTCACATGGGTAGTATCTTGTCCTATACACCCCTGCAGGTTGGTCATGTGTGTAGTATCTTGTCTTATAGAAACACTGAGGATAGGTTATTTGTGTGGTATCTTGTCCTATGCACCCCTGCGGGTGGGTCACATGTGTGGTATCTTGCCCATTATACCACCTATGGGTAGGTCATGTGCATTGTATGTTGTCCTATATACACCTGTGGTAGGTCATGTGTGTGGTATCTTGTCCTATATACCCCTGTTGTAGGTCATGTGTGTGGTATCTTGTCCTATATACCCCTGTGGTAGGTCATGTGTGTGGTATCTTGTCCTATATACCCCTGTTGTAGGTCATGTGTGTGGTATCTTGTCCTATATACCCCTGTGGGTAGGTCATGTGTGTGGTATCTTGCCCTATATACCACCTATGGGTAGGTAATGTGCATTGTATGTTGTCCTATATACCCCTGTGGGTAGGTCATGTGTGTGGTATCTTGCCCTATATACCACCTATGGGTAGGTCATGTGCATTGTATGTTGTCTATATACCCCTGTGGGTAGGTCATGTGTGTGGTATCTTGTCCTATATACCCCTGTGGTAGGTAATGCGCCTTGTATGTTGTCCTATCATGCCAAAGTGCGACGTCGGCTCTGACTCTCTGAACCCAAAGGGGCGACCTCGGCTCTGACTCTCTGAAGCCAAAGGGGCGACCTCGGCTCCGACTCGCTGAAGCCAAAGGGGCGACCTCAGCTCTGACTCTCTGAAGCCAAAGGGGCAAACTCGGCTCTACTCTCTGAAGCCAAAGGGGCGACCTCAGCTCTGACTCTCTGAAGCCAAAGGGGCAAACTCGGCTCTACTCTCTGAAGCCAAAGGGGCGACCTCGGCCTACTCTCTGAAGCGAAAGGGGCGACCTCGGCTCTGACTCTGAAGCCAAAGGGGCAAACTCGGCTCCACTCTCTGAAGCCAAAGGGGCGACCTCGGCTCTGACTCTCTGAAGCCAATGGGGCGACCTCGACTCTCACTCTCTGAAGCGAAAGGGGCGACCTCTGCTCTGACTCTGAAGCCAAAAGGGCAACCTCAGCTCTGACTCTGAAGCCAAAGGGGCAACCTCTGCTCTGACTCTGAAGCCAAAAGGGCGACCTCGGCTCTACTCTCTGAAGCAAAGGGCCAACCTCGGCTCTGACTCTCTGAAGCCAAAGGGGCGACCTCGGCTCTGACTCTCTGAAGCCAAAGGGGCGACCTCGGCTCTACTCTCTGTAGCAAAGGGGCGACCTTGGCTCTACTCTCTGAAGCAAAGGGGCGACCTCGACTCTGACTCTCTGAAGCCAAAGGGGCGACCTCGGCTCTCACTCTCTGAAGCCAAATGGGCGACCTCGGCTCTCACTCTCTGAAGCCAAAGGGGCGACCTCGGCTCTCACTCTCTCAAGCCAAAGGGGCGACCTCGGCTCTACTCTCTGAAGCAAAAGGGCGACCTTGGCTCTTACTGTCTGAAGACAAAGGGGCGACCTCGGCTCTGAATCTGAAGCCAAAGGGGTGACCTCGGCTCTGACTCTCTGAAGCCAAAGGGGCGACCTCGGCTCTCACTCTCTGGATGCCAAAGGGACGACCTCGGCTCTCACTCTCTGAAGCCAAAGGGGCGACCTCGGCTCTGACTCTCTGAAGCCAAAGGGGCGACCTCGGCTCTTACTCTGAGGCAAAGGGGTGACCTCGGCTCTGACTCTCTGAAGCAAAGGGGCGACCACGGCTCTGACTCTGAAGCCAAAGAGGCAACCTCAGCTCTCACTCTTTGAAGCCAATGAGGCGACCTCGGCTCTACTCTCTGAAGCAAAGGGGCGACCTCGGCTCTGACTCTCTCAAGCTAAAGGGGCGACCTCGGCTCTTACTCCCTGAAGCCAAAGGGGTGACCTCGGCTCTGACTCTCTGAAGCCAAAGGGGCGACCTCAGCTCTTACTCCCTGAAGCCAAAGGGGTGACCTCGGCTCTGACTCTCTGAAGCAAAGGGGCGACCACGGCTCTGACTCTGAAGCCAAAGAGGCAACCTCAGCTCTCACTCTTTGAAGCCAATGAGGCGACCTCAGCTCTGACTCTCTGAAGCAATGGGGCAACCTAGGCTCTACTCTCTGAAGCAAAGGGGCGACCTCGGCTCTGACTCTCTGAAGCCAAAGGGGTGACCATGGCTCTGACTCTCTGAAGCCAAAGGGGCGACCTCGGCTCTGACTCTTTGAAGCAAAAGGGGCGACCTCAGCTCTCACTCTCTGAGGCCAAAGGGGCGACCACAGCTCTCCCCTCTACTCTCTGAAAGCAAAGGGGCGACCTCGACTCGACTGTGAAGCCAAAGTTGCGACCTCGGCTCTACTCTCTGAAGCAAAGGGGCGACCTCGTGTCTACTCTCTGAAGCAAAGGGGCGACCTCGGCTCAGACTCTCTGAAGCCAAAGGGGCGACCTCGGCTCTGACTCTCTGAAGCCAAAGGGGTGACCTCGGCTCTTCTCTCTCAAGCCAAAGGGGCGACCTCAGTTCTGACTCTCTGAAGCCTAAGGGGCGACCTCGGCTCTGACTCTCTGAAGCAAAGGGGTGACCTCGGCTCTGACTCTCTAAAGCCAAAGGGCGACCTCGGCTCTGACTCTCTGAAGCCAAAGGGGCGACCTCGGCTCTGACTCTCTAAAGCCAAAGGGGCGACCTCAGCTCTGACTCTCTGAAGCCAAAGGGGCGACCTCGGCTCTGACTCTCTGAAGCCAAAGGGGCGACCTCAGCTCTCACTCTGAAGCCAAAGGGGCAACCTCAGCTCTCACTCTCTGAAGCCAAAGGGGCAACCTTGGCCCTCTCTGAAGCCAGACTCTACTGAGGCTCGCCGCTTGGGGGAAATTTTTGATCTGGCACAACTCAAACAGTGGGTGGAATTTCCAACCCATGTTGGTAATCACCTCTTGGACCTAGTTTGTTCTAACTTTCCCATCATGGCACTAGGTTCGGAAAGAGTGACATGGTCCGATCACAAGCTCATTAGGTTCTCGTGGGAGGTGGAGGACGCAGGCAGAATGGCTTGCGGCCTGCCCCTGAGCCACCCCAGAAGATCAATCTGGTCTCGTTCGGACAAGCCCTATCTAGAGCCCGCCTGACTCTTAGTCCTGAGGTAGGCGAGGCGGTTAGTGGCTTTAATGGGTGGGTGGAACAGGCGGCTGATGCGTCCACAAAACATAACACCATGTCAAGGCTCCGCCGCACCCCCTCTCAACCCTGGTTCTCGCCTGAATTGAGGGAGTTGAAATTGGGTTGCAAAAAGTTGGAGCGAGTGTGGAGGCACGAGTATAGCCCTGAGACAAAGGCCGCCCTGCGTATAGCCCAAAAGGACTACTATGCTGCTATTAGGACAGCAAAAGGCAGTTATTATTATGCAGGGAGAATTGCCAGGGCGAACAATAACAGTAGAGAGATCTTCTCTATCGTGAAGAGCTTTCTATCCCCTGTTGCTGACACACCCACGTTCCCTTCCTCTATCCAATGGTGTGAGGAACTGTCCTCTTTTTTCATTGAAAAAATAGCAAAGATTCAGAAGGATTTGCTCTCTGCTCTGCCAGAAGCCAGCGCAGTGGTGGGTCCTCCCCCTCTGTTATGTCACTGTGTCACCCAGCAGTTCACGGACTTTTCAGTGGCTGCTGAGTGCAATATTTTGGCACTCCTTCAAACCTTAAAATCTGGTTCACCTTAAGACCCTTGCCCTGCTTGGGTACTTTCAGAAGTAGCCACTACTGTATGCAGTGAGGTCACCCAGATTGTGAATCTTTCTCTATCCTCAGCAACTGTTCCTGTATGCTGGAAGCAGGCAAAGCTTCTGCCGCTCCTAAAAAAATCAGGGTTGGATGCTGCTGTTCCAGGGAATTACCGTCCTATATCCCTCCTGCCGGCATTGGCAAACATTTGTGAGAAAGTGGCTTTCCACCAACTCGAGAGCTTCGTGGAGACTTCTAACGCCCTGCACCCAGCTCAATCGGGATTTAGGGCGGCTGTTAGACGGACCGGGAGGGTCGGCCGAGATTACGGGGAGAGGTCTCCAGGGAGAGCCGTCTCCAACGACTGTACAGATAAGTAACTTCCCCCCCACAGACGGACACCACACAAGATTGAAGGTTAACGAGACTTTATATGCACTTCTTAGGTTACGTTGATATAATACAAGGAGGTCTGGACTCAGGGGTCCCCTCGGTTCTGATCTCTGGTTGAGGAAAAGGGTAGCGGGACAGTCTTAGTTACCAATGAGTTCAATAGCTCTCAATCCTCGAGCTCGGCGTGGTTGCTGATCGGGCCGTGGAGGAGCCAAGCAGGTCCCGAGATGGATGAAGGGTGGTCGACGGGCCGTGGAGAAGCCAAGCAGGTCCCGAGATGGATGAAGGATGGTCGACGGGCCGTGGAGAAGCCAAGCAGGTCCCGATGCAGATGACAGTTACAACGGTCCGCGGCCTCGCCAGCAGATCCGGACGACGGTGAAGGATGAAGGTTACGACGGCTGTGGCAGCGCCAACAGGCAGGACGATGGTGCACAGGACAGAGCTACGGCAGCGCCAGTAGTCCGTCCAGGATGAGTTCCTCTTTACGTCTCTCGACTCCAAGATACAACTGCCTTCCTGTTCTGGAGCTGCCCCAGTTATAGGGCTGGCGTGCTTTGATGTCCGGACCCTCGCACTTGGAGGTCGGGAGGTCCGGGATGAGGGAGTCCAGACACCCAGCAGGGGGGTGGAGCCAGCGCCCGGGGAGGCGATGGGCGAGCGGCACTGGCCGGGGGAGAACCATCGACACCTCTTTCTCCCATTGACTGGCCAAGTAGCTCGCTCACCTCCTGGGTGGAGGGTGGTGCCGGAATGTCTGAGGCCGGGCTAGGCCCAGGGTTGAGGTCGATCGGGGGCCAGGCGGCCTCGTGGCGAAGTGTCCAAGATGGCGGCCCGGGCTGGGCGCGTGGGTCGGCCGTGGATCGGACCCACGAGGTTATCATGCTCGGGGGCAGGTGTCCCTGAGGGGACGTAGGACGTGCAATGGTGGTGTGTGGTGCTTGTATGACTGGCTCGGGCTTGGTCGAGCCGGGGGAGAGCGGCCCGTCACGTGGCCTGTCCAACATGCGTCCCCCCCAGCTGAAGGCGGGGAGAGTTACCCATCCTCTTGGGGACTCTCTTCGTCGAGGCGGAAAAACCGGGACAGGCCATCCGCGTTGGCGTGGTCAGACCCAGGCCGGTGTTCAACGGTAAAGTCCATACCTTGCAAGGAGATGGACCAGCGTAGCAGTTTTGGGTTTTCCCCCCGCATATGCATCAACCACTGCAGGGGTCGGTGGTCAGTCTGCACCCGGAAGTGGGTGCCAAAAAGGTAGGGTCGGAGCTTCTTGAGGGCCCATACCACAGCGAAGGCTTCCCTCTCTATGGTGCTCCAGCGTTGCTCCCGTGGTAGGAGTCTCCGGCTGATGAAGGCCACCGGTTGATCAAGGCCTTCGGTGTTCACCTGGGACAGGACCGCCCCAATGCCCTGGTCGGAGGCGTCCGTCTGGACGACGAACTCCCGGCTGTAGTCTGGGGCCTGGAGTACAGGAGCGGAACACATGGCGGCCTTTAGCTGTTCGAAGGCCGCTTGACACTCTGGGGTCCAGTTCACCTTCTTGGGCTGATTTTTCGACGTGAGTTCGGTGAGAGGCCCCACGATGGTACCATAGTCTTTCACGAACCTTCGGTAGTAGCCCGTGAGGCCCAGGAAGGCTCGCACCTCAGTTTGAGTGTTAGGGGGTTGCCAGTTCTGGATGGCGGCAATTTTCAGTTGAAGAGGGGCCACTAGACCGCTTCCCACTTGGTGTCCGAGGTAGGTCACTGACCCTTGTCCAATTTGACATTTGCTGGCCTTGATCGTGAGGCCAGCTCGCTGAAGGGCTTGCAACACTGCGTGGAGGTGGTGGAGGTGCTCGGTCCAGTGGTGGCTGTACACAGCGATGTCATCCAGGTAGGCGGCGCTGAACTCTTCGAGCCCCGCCAGGACCTGATTGACGAGCCGTTGGAAAGTCGCTGGGGCATTTTTCATGCCGAAGGGCATGACCGTGAAGTGATAGTGGCCATCGGGGGTGGAGAAGGCAGAACGTTCTTGTGCTCGGGGTGTGAGGCCGATCTGCCAATAGCCTGCCGTTAGATCGAAGATGCTGAGGTAGCGGGCAGCGCCCATTCGGTCGACCAGTTCATCTGCCCGGGGGATGGGGTGTGCGTCCGTTCTGGTGACTTCATTCAGGCCCCGGTAGTCGACACAGAACCGGAGTTCGGGTGTGGTTCCGGGGGCGGCTGCTTTGGGGACCAGTACAACCGGGCTGGCCCATGGACTGTCGGAGGGCTCGATGACCCCGAGCGTGAGCATCTTAGTTACTTCCGCCTGGATGCAGGCCCGTACCCGATCAGGTACGCGGTAGGCCCGGTGGCGGATAGGAGGGCTGTCTCCGGTGTCCACATCGTGCACACACCAGGAAGTGACACCTGGGGTGAGGGAGAACAGGCTGGCAAATCGTGATAGGAGGGCTTGGCACTCTTGGCGTTGTTCCTGGGTGAGGGTCTCCGAGAGTCGGACCCCATCCACGGAGCCGTCTTGCTCCTGGGTCCGCAAGAGGTCAGGGAGAGGCTCGGAGTCGTCCTCAACCCCGTTGTCTGTGGCCATCAAGAGGCTGAGTTCTGTTCGTGCAAAGTGGGGTTTCAGTCTGTTGGTGTGGAGGACTCGGAGTGGATTCCGGGCAGACTCCATATCGATCAGATAGGTGGCGGGTCCCTTGCGCTCGATTACCTTGAAGGGTCCCGTCCATTTGTCTTGGAGAGCGCACGGTTCTGTGGGGGACATTACCCAGACCTGTTGCCCCGGCTCGAATTCAATAGATGAGGCGTTCTGGTCATACCATCTCTTCATGTCCTCTTGACTGGCCTCTAGGTTGGCTTTCGCTAGGTCTCTGAACCGCTGGGACTGGTTGCGGAGGGTGAGGAGGTACCGGAAGACATCTGGAGGACTCTTGGCCGGAGGCAACTCCCAGCCTTCTTTGATCAGGCTGAGTGGCCCCCGTACTGGGTGCCCATAGAGCAGCTCGAATGGGCTGAAGCCTAGGGACTTCTGTGGGACCTCCCGGTAGGCGAAGAGGAGGCACGGCAGCAGCACGTCCCACTGGCGACGGAGGGGTTCTTCCAATCCCCCGATCATCCCCTTTAGTGTGCGATTGAACCGCTCAACAAGTCCGTTTCCTTGGGGGTGATAGGGGGTCGTGAAGCGGTAGGTGACCCCACACTGTTGCCAGAGGGACTTCATGTATTTGGAAATAAAGTTCGTGCCTCTGTCACTGACGACTTCTCGGGGGAACCCCACACGGGAGAAGATCCCCATCAGGGCCCTGCCGACCACTGGGGCTGTGACGGTCCGGAGAGGAATAGCCTCAGGGTAGCGGGTGGCGTGGTCCACTAGTACTAGGATGAAGCGATGGCCTTGTCTTGTACGTGGGTCTAGGGGTCCCACAATGTCTATTCCGACCCTCTCAAATGGGGTCGTGACTACGGGAAAGGGTTGCAGGGGGGCCTTTAATTTGCGGCCGCTCTTCCCACTGGCTTGGCACGTGGGGCAAGATCGGCAATGCTGGTGCACATCGTTTCTCATTTTTGGCCAGAAGAAGTGGGTCACTAGGCGGCTGTAGGTTTTATCTTGTCCCAGGTGCCCTGCCAGGGGGACATCGTGGGCCAGATTTAGCAGGAAGTCTCTAAAGCGGAGTGGCACCACTAGTACTCGGTTGGCCCCCAGCTCGGCGATTCGTTGCTCGCTGTACAGTAGGTCATTGTCCCAGTAGACCCAATGAGTTCCGGAGGTATCCCCTGCGCTTTGGGCGAGCGCTTGTTGTCGGAGTCCCTCAAGGGAGGGACAGGTCTTCTGCTCCTGACGAAATTGTTCTTGTGTGGGCCCCCCTTCTTGAGCCCACTGGTCGAGATTAGCAAGGTCGGAAGGTTGAGCAGGTTCGAGGGGGATGCCCTGGGCGGGGGTCTCGGCGGGGGCGACCGGAGGCGGAGGCGCCGGCCATTCTGGTTCTTCCGGGTGATGGTTGGCACGGGCGGCCATAGACCGGGTGGTGACGCACGCCCAGTCTGGGACGCCCAACATCCCCAAGTGTTCCTTTCGCTCCACGGCTGCCCACGGGGAGCTTTCCAGGTCATTTCCGAGGAGGCAGTCCACGGGGGCGTCGTCTCGGACCGTTACTTTCAACATGCCGGAGACCCCTCCCCACTCAAAGGGGACGCAGGCCATCCGACACAGACTCTCCGAGTTGTCGGCTGATCGTACAGGGCAGAGAATGTTCGGTAGATATTGCTCTGGGGTCACCAGATGACAGCGGACGGCTGTCACACTGGCCCCGGTGTCTCGAAGGGCTTCGGCCCGTTGTCCATTGATGCTCACCCATTGGCCGTACTTTTGGGTGTTAGCGGGTAGGGGGACCCGCGGGACCATGTCTCTTCCTCCTAAGCACGCGAGAGTCATGGCGGCTGGCTCCCACCCTTGATACTCTTGCTCGTCTGTTTCTTGTTCCTCGGAGATCTGTTCTTCCCCTAGTGCCGCGGCGGCCACCTGGCGGGGTCTTGGGCTCTGATACTGCGGGCAGCTTGGGTCATTTGCATAGTGGCCGACTCGTTGGCATCGGTGACATGTAACATTGGCTCTGTATCCCGGTCGCGCCGGGGTGCTGCCCCGGTTGGCCGGGGGGGTGGTGCTGGTAGTGGGGGCGGCCGGAGTGTTGTCTCTTCCTCGTCCTTGGCCCCCTCCTCCTCCTCTGGATCGGTGGTGACCATTGTTGTTCCTGTTCTGCTCGTAGGACCCATTCCGGCCCACTCGGGTGATCTCCCACCGGTCAGCTTCGGCTGCGAGCTGCCGGGGATCGGTTAACTTGCTGTCGAGGAGGTGTTGGCGTAGTTCAATGAAGCAGTTGTTGGACAGATGCTCCCATACCATCAGATTGAACAACTGCTCGTAGGTCGTGACGTTGTTCCCTCTGATCCAGCCTTCGAAGGCTCGGCTAAAGTACGTTACATAGTCCACCCAAGTTGTACCTGGAATGCGTGTGCAGTCTCGGAACCTCTGACGGTACATCTCGGGCGTGAGGCCATAGCGAGTGAGGAGGGCCGCTTTCATATGGTCGTAGGAGGTCATCTGGTGGTCTGGGAGCTGTAACAGAGTATCGCGGCCCTCATTGAGGAATTTGCCCCATAGGCCGGCTCCCCAGTCGGCTCTATCGATCCGGTGCGCAGTCATCGCGATTTCATATGCTTTAAACCATTGCTGGATGTCGTCTTCTCGAAAATATTCTCGGACCACATCCTTGGGGATGTGCACTTTTTTGTCCGTGGTCCCGGGGGTGGACGGTCTGTCGGGCACCCCTAATTCTTTATTCTGTTTGCGCAGGTTGATCTCGGCTAGGTTCCGCTCGTGCTCGTACGTTAGTCTTTTTTCCTCGAGCTCCCTTTGCCTCTGTTTCTCCTCTCTTTCTTCTCGGAGGCGAAGGTGCTCTAAGTTTATTTTTTGCTCGGCCAATTTGAGTTCTATGTCCATCTTGAGTCGGGCCATTTCAAGTTCGTGTAGTCGGGCTTTTTCTCTTTCTTGGATCTCGTCTTGCGAGAGACCCGTTCTTTGCTCTTCAGGGGCCGTGTTGGTCTTTTTCGCGGTGCTTTGCTCCGGGGCTTCGACATCCCCGGTCTCTGCCCAAGATTCTAGGGCATGCTTAAAATCGTCCTTGGTACTTAGTCCGGTGGTAGCGATACCTAGTTCGATGCAGAACTGCTTTAGTTCACGATGGCTGTATTCCTCTAGCTTTTCCATTTGGAACTTCTCAGTTGATCCGCTCTCTTTAGTCGACATTGTTGTTCGTTGTGGGGTGAGCTACTCTCTGTACGTTATGCGGTGATTCGGATCGCGCCGCTGGCCACCAATGTTAGACGGACCGGGAGGGTCGGCCGAGATTACGGGGAGAGGTCTCCAGGGAGAGCCGTCTCCAACGACTGTACAGATAAGTAACTTCCCCCCCACAGACGGACACCACACAAGATTGAAGGTTAACGAGACTTTATATGCACTTCTTAGGTTACGTTGATATAATACAAGGAGGTCTGGACTCAGGGGTCCCCTCGGTTCTGATCTCTGGTTGAGGAAAAGGGTAGCGGGACAGTCTTAGTTACCAATGAGTTCAATAGCTCTCAATCCTCGAGCTCGGCGTGGTTGCTGATCGGGCCGTGGAGGAGCCAAGCAGGTCCCGAGATGGATGAAGGGTGGTCGACGGGCCGTGGAGAAGCCAAGCAGGTCCCGAGATGGATGAAGGATGGTCGACGGGCCGTGGAGAAGCCAAGCAGGTCCCGATGCAGATGACAGTTACAACGGTCCGCGGCCTCGCCAGCAGATCCGGACGACGGTGAAGGATGAAGGTTACGACGGCTGTGGCAGCGCCAACAGGCAGGACGATGGTGCACAGGACAGAGCTACGGCAGCGCCAGTAGTCCGTCCAGGATGAGTTCCTCTTTACGTCTCTCGACTCCAAGATACAACTGCCTTCCTGTTCTGGAGCTGCCCCAGTTATAGGGCTGGCGTGCTTTGATGTCCGGACCCTCGCACTTGGAGGTCGGGAGGTCCGGGATGAGGGAGTCCAGACACCCAGCAGGGGGGTGGAGCCAGCGCCCGGGGAGGCGATGGGCGAGCGGCACTGGCCGGGGGAGAACCATCGACACCTCTTTCTCCCATTGACTGGCCAAGTAGCTCGCTCACCTCCTGGGTGGAGGGTGGTGCCGGAATGTCTGAGGCCGGGCTAGGCCCAGGGTTGAGGTCGATCGGGGGCCAGGCGGCCTCGTGGCGAAGTGTCCAAGATGGCGGCCCGGGCTGGGCGCGTGGGTCGGCCGTGGATCGGACCCACGAGGTTATCATGCTCGGGGGCAGGTGTCCCTGAGGGGACGTAGGACGTGCAATGGTGGTGTGTGGTGCTTGTATGACTGGCTCGGGCTTGGTCGAGCCGGGGGAGAGCGGCCCGTCACGTGGCCTGTCCAACAGCGGCCTACAGTACTGAGACAGCCGTGGTTGAGATGACGGAGGCAATCCGGTAATCTTTGGAGGGTGGCGGCAGAGCGGTCTTGATTCTTCTGGACCTCTCTGCCGCGTTTGACACTGTTCCTCATGAGCTCCTTCTCGCCAGGCTGTCTGCGGTCGGTATTGGTGGTTGTGCCTTGGCCTGGTTGTCTTCATTCCTATCGGATAGGACGCAACAGGTCTGGATGCCGCCCCATGCCTCAAAGCTCAAGCCACTTCTCACTGGGGTCCCTCAGGGCTCCACTCTTAGTCCCTTACTGTTCAATGTTTACATCACTCCCTTGGTTTACCTGGCGGAACAGTACGGGGCTAAGATAATTGGTTATGCCGATTGTTAGACGGACCGGGAGGGTCGGCCGAGAATAAGGGGAGAGGTCTCCGGGGAGAGCCGTCTCCAGCAATCGTACAGACGAGTAACTTCCCCCCCACAGATGTACACCACACAAGGATAAGGTTTAACGTTCTTTATAAGCGATTCTTTAAGTACGGTGAAATGGTACAAGGAGGTCTGGACTCAGGGGTCCCCTCGGTTCTAGTCTCTTGATTGGGAAAAGGGTAGCGGGACAGTCTTGTTACCAATCTGGTAGATGAAATAGCTCACAATCCTCGAGCTCGGCGTTCTAGATGATCGGGCCGCGGCGGAGCCAGCAGGTCCCGGGATGGTTGAAGGTAGCGACGGTCCGCGGCGGAGCCAGCAGGTCCCGATGAAGGTGGTGGTTACAAACGGTCCGCGGCCACGCCAGCAGGTCCCGACGACGATGAAGGTTTCAGAAGGTTGCGGCAGCGCCAGCAGGCAGGACGATAGTTCGCAAGGCAGGACTACGGCAGCGCCAGTAGTCCGTCAAGGATGAGTTCTTCACTGCGTCTCTCGACTCCAGGATACAACTGCCTTCCTGCTCTGGAGCTGCCCCAGTTATAGGTCTGGCGCCCTTTGATGTCCGGACCCTCGCACTTGGAGGTCGGGAGGTCCGGGATGAGGGAGTCCAGACACCCAGCAGGGGGGTGGAGCCAGTGCCCGGGGGAGCCGGGGGCGATCGGCACCTGGCGGGGGAGAGCCATTGACACCTCTTTCTCCCATTGACCCGCCAAGTAGTCCGCTCACCTCCTGGGTGGATGGTGGTGCCGGGATGTCGGGCCTGGCCAGGCCCAGGGTTAGGGTCGATCGGAGGCCACGCGGCCTCGTGGGGCTGTGTCCAAGATGGCGCCCAAGCCGGGCGAGGGGGCCGGTAGTGATTCGGGTCCATGATGTGGAGATGCCCAGGGGCAGGGGTCCCATATGAGACGGGAAACGGGTGGTTGTTGCGTGTCACACCTGAGGAGCCGGGCTCGGGCCCGGTCATGCGGGGAGGGAGCAAGCCCTTCACGTGGCCTGTCCAACACCGATGACACGCAATTGCTGTTTACCTGGCCGGACGATCATCTGGATACTGTGGCAGTCTAGCTCTGTTTGTCCTCCGTCTTTCGCTGCATGACTCTGGCCCAGCTGAAATGTAACGAGGACAAATCCGAGGTCCTTTTTTACGGCACATTTCCCTCCAGCTTTAAAGATACGCTGTGGCCTTCGAACATTGCCAGCCCTAAGGTGATGGGTGGCCCTGCAAAAACTCTTGGCATATGGTTTGGGGAAGATCTAAGATTTGAAGATCATATAAGAAAATTGTCAGGGACATGCTTCGCCACTCTGAGAGCGCTGCGAAGATTCTTCCCACTCCTCCCTAGAGAAGCAAAGGAGACTGTCGCCCGAGCTCTCATTTTATCGAGATTGGACTACGCGAACGGTCTGTTCAGCGGTATCCCTGCATATCTGGTCAAACATTTACAGGTCATCCAGAATGCCGCTGTCCGTCTCTTGTTCAATGTTCCGAGATGGAAGAGCGTCCGCTCCCACATCCGTAGCCTTCATTGGCTGCCAGTGGCGCAGCGTATCCTATTCAAATCTCTAGTGCTCTCTTTTAGAGCAACCCACGATCAAGGGCCAGCCTACTTGAGGAAACGGTAAATCCTCTATGCTCCTTCACGTTGCCTTAGATCGTCTTCCCTGTATAAGATGACACTTCCTCGCTTTAAGCGGACTAGATTAGGGGGGCAGTCGATAGCTGTGGTGGCTGCCAGGGCATGGATTGCCCTTCCCCTTCCCCTGCTCTCTATTCAGTGCGTGGGTCAGTTTAAGAAGAGTCTGAAAACTCATCTGTTTATCGGTGTGGTATAAGCTGGTTCCCCCGTTGTGTTCTGTCTTTCTCCATCGCGCCAGGATACTCCCAAGTAACAGAGCCCGTTATAAAATGGTTTATACATACATACAAGCCAAAGGACAACCTTGGCTCTCACTCTCTAAATCAAAAGGGCAACCTCGGCTCTGACTCTCTGAAGCAAAGGGGCGACCTCGGCTCTGACTCTCTGAAGCAAAGGGGCGACCTCGGCTCTGACTCTCTAAAGCCAAAGGGGCGACCACGGCTCTGACTCTCTGAAGCCAAAGGGGCGACCTCGACTCTCACTCTCTGAAGCCCAAGGGTCGACCACGGCTCTGACTCTCTAAAGCCAAAGGGGCGACCACGGCTCTGACTCTCTGAAGCCAAAGGGGCGACCTCGACTCTCACTCTCTGAAGCAAAGGGGCGACCTCGGCTCTGACTCTCTAAAGCCAAAGGGGTGACCTCGGCTCTGACTCTCTAAAGCCAAAGGGGCGACCACGGCTCTGACTCTCTGAAGCCAAAGGGGCGACCTCGACTCTCACTCTCTGAAGCCCAAGGGTCGACCACGGCTCTGACTCTCTGAAGCCAAAGGGGCGACCTCGACTCTCACTCTCTGAAGCAAAGGGGTGACCTCGGCTCTTCTCTCTCAAGCCAAAGGGGCGACCTCAGCTCTGACTCTCTGAAGCCAAAGGGGCGACCTCGACTCTCACTCTCTGAAGCCAAAGGGGCGACCTCGGCTCTGACTCTCTAAAGCCAAAGGGGCGACCTCGGCTCTGACTCTCTAAAGCCAAAGGGGTGACCTCGGCTCTGACTCTCTGAAGCAAAAGGGCGACCTCGGCTCTGACTCTCTGAAGCAAAGGGGCGACCTCGGCTCTGACTCTCTAAAGCCAAAGGGGTGACCTCGGCTCTGACTCTCTAAAGCCAAAGGGGCGACCACGGCTCTGACTCTCTGAAGCCAAAGGGGCGACCTCGACTCTCACTCTCTGAAGCCAAAGGGGCGACCTCAGCTCTGACTCTCTGAAGCCAAAGGGGTGACCTCGGCTCTACTCTCTGAAGGCAAAGGGGCAACCTCAGCTCTACTCTCTGAAGGCAAAGGGGCAACCTCGGCTCTGACTCTCTGAAGCCAAAGGGGCGACCTCGGCTCTGACTCTCTGAAGCCAAAGGGGTGACCTCAGCTCTACTCTCTGAAGGCAAAGGGGCAACCTCAGCTCTACTCTCTGAAGGCAAAGGGGCAACCTCGGCTCTCACTCTCTGAAGCCAAAGGGAAGTAGATCCTCTCTCAGAGGACCAGAGACCCTCATCCAGAGGAGCAGAGGCCAGTTGCACAGGAGCATAAGGCAGTACCGCAGGAGCAGAGGGCAGTACCGCAGGAGCAGAGGGGAGTACCACAGAAGCATTAGGCAGTACTACAGGGCAGAGGGCAGAGCCACTGGAGTAGAGGGCAGTGCCACAGGAGCGGAGGGCAGAGCCACAGGAGCAGAGGGCAGTTGCAACGGAGCCGAGGGCAGTACCACAGCAGCAGAGGGCAGTACCACAGTAGCAGAGGGCAGTACAGCAGGAGCAGAGGGCAGGGCCACAGTGCAGAGATCAGTTCCACAGGAGCCAAGGGCAATACCAGAGTAGCAGAGGGCAGTACCATAGGAGCAGAGGGCAATACCACAGGAGTAGAGGGCAGTACCGCAGGAGCGGAGGGCAGTACCACAGGAGCATAAGGCAGTACTACAGGGCAGAGGGCAGTACCACAGGAGCAGAGGGCAGTGCCACAGGAGCAGAGGGCAGTACCACAGGGCAGATGGCAGTACCACAGGAGCAGAGGCTAGTACCACTGGAGCATAAGGCAGTACCACAGGAGCCGAGGCCAGTACCACAGGGCAGAGGGCAGTACCACAGGAGCAGAGGGCAGTACCACAGGGCAGAGGGCAGTACCACAGGAGCAGAGGACAGTACCACAGGAGCAGAGGGCAGTACCACAGGGCAGAGAGCAGTGCCACCGGATCATAAGGCAGTACCACAGGATCATAAGGCAGTACAACAGGAGCAGAGGGCAGTGCTACAGGAGCCGATAGCAGTGCCACAGGAGCAGAGGGCAGTACCACAGCAGCAGAGGGCAGTACCACAGGAGCAGAGGGCAGTGCCACAGAAGCAGAGGGCAGGAGTAGAGGGCAGTACCACAGCAGCAGAAGGCAGTGCCACAGGAGCAGAGAGGCAGTACCACAGGAGCAGAGGGCAGTACCACAGAGCATAAGGCAGTACCACAGGAGCCGAGGGCAGTACCACAGGAGCAGAGGGCAGTGCCACAGGAGCAGAGGGCAGTGCCACAGGAGCAGAGGGCAGTACCACAGCAGCAGAGGGCAGAGCCATAGGAGCAGAGGGCAGTGCCACAGGAGCAGAGGGCAGTACCACAGCAGCGGAGGGCAGAGCCACAGGAGCAGAGGGCAGTTGCAACGGAGCCGAGGGCAGTACCACAGCAGCAGAGGGCAGTACCACAGTAGCAGAGGGCAGTACCAGAGGAGCTGAGGGCAGTACCAGAGGAGCAGAGGGCAGTACAGCAGGAGCAGAGGGCAGGGCCACAGTGCAGAGATCAGTTCCACAGGAGCCAAGGGCAATACCAGAGTAGCAGAGGGCAGTACCATAGGAGCAGAGGGCAATACCACAGGAGTAGAGGGCAGTACCGCAGGAGCAGAGGGCAGTACCGCAGGAGCGGAGGGCAGTACCACAGGAGCATAAGGCAGTACTACAGGGCAGAGGGCAGTACCACAGGAGCAGAGGGCAGTGCCACAGGAGCAGAGGGCAGTACCACAGGGCAGATGGCAGTACCACAGGAGCAGAGGCTAGTACCACTGGAGCATAAGGCAGTACCACAGGAGCCGAGGCCAGTACCACAGGGCAGAGGGCAGTACCACAGGAGCAGAGGGCAGTACCACAGGGCAGAGGGCAGTACCACAGGAGCAGAGGACAGTACCACAGGAGCAGAGGGCAGTACCACAGGGCAGAGAGCAGTGCCACCGGATCATAAGGCAGTACCACAGGATCATAAGGCAGTACAACAGGAGCAGAGGGCAGTGCTACAGGAGCCGATAGCAGTGCCACAGGAGCAGAGGGCAGTACCACAGCAGCAGAGGGCAGTACCACAGGAGCAGAGGGCAGTGCCACAGAAGCAGAGGGCAGGAGTAGAGGGCAGTACCACAGCAGCAGAAGGCAGTGCCACAGGAGCAGAGAGGCAGTACCACAGGAGCAGAGGGCAGTACCACAGAGCATAAGGCAGTACCACAGGAGCCGAGGGCAGTACCACAGGAGCAGAGGGCAGTGCCACAGGAGCAGAGGGCAGTACCACAGCAGCAGAGGGCAGAGCCACAGGAGCAGAGGGCAGTGCCACAGGAGCAGAGGGCAGTACCACAGCAGCAGAGGGCAGTACCACAGGAGCAGAGGGCAGTGCCACAGGAGCAGAGGGCAGTACCACAGGAGCAGAGAGCAGTGCCACAGGAGCAGAGGGCAGTACCACAGGAGCAGAGGACAGTGCAACAGGAGCAGAGGGCAGTACCACAGGAGCAGAGGGCAGTACCACAGGAGCATAAGGCAGTACTACAGGGCAGAGGGCGGTACCACTGGAGCAGAGGGCAATGCCACAGGAGCAGAGGGCAGTACCACAGGGCAGAGGGCAGTACAACTAGAGCAGAGGGCAGTACCACAGCAGCAGAGGGCAGTGCTACAGGACCAGAGGGCAGTACCACAGGAGCAGAGGGCAGTACCACAGGAGCAGAGGCCAGTAACACTGGAGCATAAGGCAGTACCACAGGAACAGAGGGCAGTACATCAGGGCAGAGGGCGGTGCCACATGATCATAAGGCAGTACCACAGGGCAGATGGCAGTACCACAGGAGCATAAGGCAGTACCACAGGACCAGAGGGCAGAACTACAGGTGCAGAGGGCAGTGCCACAAGAGCAGAGGGCAGTACCACAGGAGAGGAGGGCAGTGCCACAGGAGCAGAGGGCAGTACCGCAGGAGCAGAGGGCAGTACCACAGGAGCAGAGGCCAGTACCACTGGAGCATAAGGCAGTACCACAGGAGCAGAGGGCAGTACCACAGGGCAGAGGGCAGTGCCACAGGATCATAAGGCAGTACCAAAGGGCAGAGGGCAGTACCACAGGAGTGTAAGGCAGTACCACAGGAGCAGAGGGCAGTACCACAGGAGCAGAGGGCAGTGTCACAGGAGCAGAGGACAGTACCACAGGAGCAGAGGGCAGTACCACAGGAGCATAAGGCAGTACCACAGGAGCAGAGGGCAGTACCACAGGAGCAGAGGGCAGTGCCACAGGAGCAGAGGGCAGTGCCACATGAGCAGAGGGCAGTACCACAGCAGCAGAGGGCAGTACCACAGGAGCAGAGGGCAGTGCCACAGGAGCAGAGGGCAGTACCACAGCAGCAGAGGGCAGTACCACAGGAGCAGAGGGCAGTGCCACAGGGGCAGAGGGCAGTACCACAGGAGCAGAGGGCAGTACAACATCAGCAGAAGGCAGTGCCACAGGAGCAGAGGGCAGTACCACAGGAGCAGAGGACAGTGCCACAGGAGCAGAGGGCAGTACCACAGGAGCAGAGGGCAGTACCACAGGAGCATAAGGCAGTACTACAGGGGAGAGGGTGGTACCACTGGATTAGAGGGCAGTGCAACAGGAGCAGAGGGCAGTACCACAGGGCAGAGGGCAGTACTACTGGAGCAGAGGGCAGTACCACAGCAGCAGAGGGCAGTGCCACAGGAGCAGAGGGCAATACCACAGGAGCAGAGGGCAGTACCACAGGAACAGAGGGCAGTACCACAGGAGCAGAGGGCAGTACCACAGGAGCAGAGGCCAGTAACACTGGAGCATAAGGCAGTACCACAGGAACAGAGGGCAGTACCATAGGGCAGAGGGTGGTGCCACAGGATCATAAGGCATTACCACAGGGCAGATGGCAGTACCACAGGAGTATAAGGTAGTACCACAGGACCAGAGGGCAGAACCACAGGTGCAGAAGGCAGTGTCACAGGAGCAGAGGGCAGTACCACAGGAGCAGAGGGCAGTGCCACAGGAGCATAAGGCAGTACCACAGGAGCAGAGGGCGGTACCACAGGAGCAGAGGGCAGTGCCACAGGAACAGAGGGCAGTTCCACAGGAGCAGAGGGCAGTACAACAGGAGCAGAGGCCAGTACCACTGGAGCATAAGGCAGTACCACAGGAGCAGAGGGCAGTACCACAGGGCAGAGAGCAGTGCCACAGCAGCAGAGGGCAGCACCACAGCAGCAGAGGGCAGTACCACAGGAGCATAAGGCAGTACCACAGCAGCAGAGGGCAGTACCACAGGAGCAGAGGGCAGTGCCACAGGAGCAGAGGGCATGTTGGACACGGCCTCGTGGCGTGGTCCTCGCGGATCTCCGCAACCCCCAGAACTACGGGTGGAACTGATTCCCATCCACCCAGAACTGTACAGGACACCTCTACACCGGACCTGAGACGATCTCCAGACCGCGTGCCTGCACCCGTGCACGTGACCATCAGACGCCATGCTCGGCCGCCCCGGCCGGCCGGCCGCCTTCTTCCCTTTCGGCAGCCCCTGGCCGCTCCTGGCTACAGCGAGGCGTGCGCGTCCGGCGCCCAGACCCGCCCGGGTGGGGGGGGGGGGAACGACTCACCAAGTACCCGAAACCAAGACTTCCATCACACCTCCAGCCCCCTTCCAAGGAACTGGTTCCCCTCACACCTCTGAACTATCCCTTGGGGCTGGTTTCGATCGAACCTTTGGCCTCCTAGCGAGCTGGCTCCAGACCTTGATGGGCGTCTGGGATCCCCTGGACGCACGGTCCAAAGCATCAAAGAACCAGCCACCCAGACAATCGGCCGCCTGGCCCTCGGACCACCGGCCTCCTGCCACTGAGAGTCCAGACATCAAAGGGCTCTTGGACTATAGGACAGCCTGCCTCCCATCTAGCCGGCAGTTGTATCCTGGACAAGAAAGCCCTGCTGATCTGATCGCGGCTGACCTTGAGGAGAACAGACTCTGACCCACTGAGCCCTGCTGACGTCATCGCGCTCATCCTTGAAGCTACGGAACTGAACCATCGAGCCCTGCTGACGCTGTCGCGGCTCCCTCTCAAAGAGTAAGGCCTGAACCACCGAGCCCTGCTGACGCTGTCGCGGCTCCCTCTCGAAGAGTAAGACCTGAACCACCGGAGCCCTGCTGACCTCGTCGCGGCCCACTCTCGAGAACGAGAGACTCTTGCTACAATCCTGAGCCCTGCGGACGCTGTCGCGGCTCCCCCTGCCTACGAGTACTGCGGAGTACTCCCGATCAAGCCCTGCTGACCTCGTCGCAGCTTAAAGAACCCTCTGGTCCGGCGGGACCACCGACACTACCCTCACGACAATCTCGACCCGAAGTGAGTAGGACAGCCAGTATCATTGCCAGCCCCGTACCCCCTAGTTCGAGGATTGAGAACTGTGCGCAGGGTACGCGGCGTACCAACTGGCCCTCTAAGACTGTCCCGCTTCCCCGTCCCCTCGTTCACGAGACTTTCGCGATCCCTCGATCGCTGTGTACTGCTACATATTTTACTTTTATAAAGTTCATACTTGATAAATATTCACGGTGTGGTGTCCGTTCGTAAGTGTGGTGTGTCGGCAGTGTGTACGATCAGTCCTCCCCTGCGAGGACCATCCCTCGATAAGACTCGGCAGGAATTGTGGGAGAGGAGGGTCTGGGGTGGTTAAGAGAGCAGTCTTGACCCCTGGGGTCACCGCCTTCCAACAGGGCAGTTCCACAGCAGCAGAGTGCAGTGCCACAGCAGCAGAGGGCAGTACCACAGGAGCAGAGGGAAGTGCCACTGGAGCAGAGGGCAGTACCACAGGAGCAGAGGGCAGTGCCACTGGAGCATAAGGCAGTACCACAGAATCATAAGGCAGTACCACCGGGCAGAGGGCAGTACCACAGGAGCATAAGGCAGTACAACAGGAGCAGAGGGCAGTACCACAGGAGCATAAGGCAGTACCACAGGAGCAGAGGACAGTACCACAGGAGCAGAGGGCAGTACCACAGGAGCAGAGGGCAGTACCACAGGAGCAGAGGGCAGTACCGCAGGAGCGGGGGCAGTACCACAGGAGCAGAGGGCAGTACCACAGGGCAGAGGGCAGTACAACAGGAGCAGAGGGCAGTACCACAGGAGCATAAGGCAGTACCACAGGAGCAGAGGGCAGAACCACAGGAGCAGAGGACAGTACCACAGGAGCAGAGGGCAGTACCACAGGAGCAGAAGGCAGTACCACAGGAGCAGAGGGCAGTACCACAGGAGCGGGGGCAGTACCACAGAAGCAGAGGGCAGTACCACAGGGCAGAGGGCAGTACCACAGGAGCAGAGGGCAGTGCCACAGGAGCAGAGGGCAGTACCACAGCAGCAGAGGGCAGTGCCACAGGAGCAGAGGGCAGTACCACAGGAGCAGAGGGCAGTGCCACAGGAGCATAAGGCAGAACTACATGGCAGAGGGCAGTACCAAAGGAGCAGAGGGCAGTGCCACAGGAGCAGAGGGCAGTACCACAGGGCAGAGGGCAGTTCCACTGGAGCAGAGGGCAGTAACACAGCAGCAGAGGGCAGTGCCACAGGAGCAGATGGCAGTACCACAGGAGCAGAGGGCAGTACCACAGGAGCAGAGGGCAGTACCACAGGAGCAGAGGCCAGTACCACTGGAGCATAAAGCAGTACCACAGGAGTAGAGGGCAGTACCAGAGGGCAGTGCCACAGGATCATAAGGCAGTACCACAGGGCAGAGGGCAGTACCACAGGAGCATAAGGCAGTACCACAGGAGCAGAGGGCAGTACCACAGGAGCAGAGGGCAGTGCCACAGGAGCAGAGGGCAGTACAACAGGAGCAGAGGGAAGTACCATGAGAGCATAAGGCAGTACTACAGGAGCAGAGGGCAGTGCCACAGGAGCAGAGGGCAGTACCACAGCAGCAGAAGGCAGTGCCACAGCAGCAGAGGGCAGTACAACAGCAGCAGCGGGCAGAACCACAGGAGCATAAGTTAGTACCACAGGAGCAGAGGGCAGTACCACAGGAGCAGAGGGCAGTGCCACAGCAGCAGAGGGCAGTGCCACTGGAGTAGAGGGCAGTGCCACAGGAACAGAGGGCAGGAGCAGAGGGCAGTACCACAGGAGCAGAGGGCAGTGCCACTGGAGCATAGGGCAGTACCACAGGATCATAAGGCAGTACTACAGGGCAGAGGGCAGTACCACAGGAGCATAAGGCACTACAACAGGAGCAGAGGACAGTACCACAGGAGCATAAGGCAGTACCACAGGACAGAGGGCAGTACCACAGGAGCAGAAGGCAGTACCACAGGAGCAGAGGGCAGTACCACAGGAGCAAAGGGCAGTACCAAAGGAGCAGAGGGCAGTACCACAGGAGCAGAGAGCAGTGCCACAGGAGAAGGGGGCAGTACCACAGGAGCAAAGGGTAGTACCACAGCAGCAGAGGGCAGTGCCACAGAAGCAGAGGGCAGTACCACAGGAGCAGAGGGCAGTGCCACAGGAGCAGAGGGCAGTACAACAGCAGCAGAGGGCAGTACCACAGGAGCATACGCAGTACTACAGGGCAGAGGGCAGTAACACGGGAGCAGAGGGCAGTGCCACAGGAGCAGAGGGCAGTACCACAGGAGCAGAGGGCAGTACCACAGGAGCAGAGGGCAGTACCACAGAAGCAGAGGCCCGTACCACTGGAGCATAAGCCAGTACCACAGGAGTAGAGGGCAGTACCACAGGGCAGAGAGCACTACCACAGGATCATAAGGCAGTACCACAGGGCAGAAGGCAGTACCACAGGAGCATACAGCAGTACCACAGGAGCAGAGGGCAGTACCACAGGAGCAGAGGGCAGTGCCACAGGAGCAGAGGGCAGTACCACAGGAGCAGAGGGCAGTACCACAGGAGCATAAAGCAGTACCAAAGGAGCAGAGGGCAGTGCCACAGGAGCAGAGGGCAGTACCACAGGAGCAGAGGGCAGTAACACAGGAGCAGAGGGCAGTACCACAGGGCAGAGGGCAGTGCCTCAGGATCATAAGGCAGTACCACCGGGCAGAGGGCAGTACCACAGGAGTATAAGGCAGTACCACAAGAGCAGAGGGCAGTACCACAGGAGCAGAGGGCAGTGCCACAGGAGCAGAGGGCAGTACCACAGGAGCAGAGGGCAGTACCACAGGAGCATAAGGCAGTACCAGAGGAGCAGAGGGCAGTACCACAGAAGCAGAGGGCAGTACCACAGGAGCATAAGGCAGTACCACAAGAGCAGAGGGCAGTACCACAGGAGCAGAGGGCAGTACCACAGGAGCGGGGGCAGTACCACAGGAGCGGGGCAGTACCACAGGAGCAGAGGGCAGTACCACAGGGCAGAGGGCAGTACCACAGGAGCAGAGGGCAGTGCCACAGGAGCAGAGGGCAGTACCACAGCAGCAGAGGGCAGTGCCACAGGAGCAGAGGGCAGTACCACAGGAGCAGAGGGCAGTGCCACAGGAGCAGAGGGCAGTACCACAGGAGCAGAGGGCAGTACCACAGGAGCATAAGGCAGAACTACATGGCAGAGGGCAGTACCAAAGGAGCAGAGGGCAGTGCCACAGGAGCAGAGGGCAGTACCACAGGGCAGAGGGCAGTACCACAGGAGCAGAGGCCAGTACCACTGGAGCATAAGGCAGTACCATAGGAGTAGAGGGCAGTACCACAGGGCAGAGGGCAGTGCCACAGGATCATAAGGCAGTACCACAGGGCAGAGGGCAGTACCACAGGAGCATAAGGCAGTACCACAGGAGCAGAGGGCAGTACCACAGGAGCAGAGGGCAGTGCCACAGGAGCAGAGGGCAGTACCACAGGAGCAGAGGGCAGTGCCACAGGAGCAGAGGGCAGTACCACAGCAGCAGAGGGCAGTGCCACAGCAGCAGAGGGCAGTACCACAGCAGCAGAGGGCAGTACCACTGCAGCATAAGGCAGTACCACAGCAGCAGAGGGCAGTACCACAGGAGCAGAGATCAGTGCCACAGGAGCAGAGGGCAGTACCACAGCAGCAGAGGGCAGTGCCACAGCAGCAGAGGGCAGTGCCACTGGAGTAGAGGGCAGTGCAACAGCAGTAGAGGGCAGTACCACAGGAGCAGAGGGCAGTGCCACAGGAGCAAAGGGCAGTACCACAGGAGCAGAGGGCAGTGCCACTGGAGCATAAGGCAGTACCACAGGAGCAGAGGGCAGTACCACAGGGCAGAGGGCAGTGCCTCAGGATCATAAGGCAGTAACACAGGGCAAACGGCAGTACCACAGGAGCATAAGGCAGTACAAGAGGAGCAGAGGGCAGAACCAGAGGAGCATAAGGCAGTACCACAGGAGCAGAGGGCAGTACCACAGGGCAGAGGGCAGTGCCTCAGGGTCATAAGGCAGTACCACAGGGCAGAGGGCATTACCACAAGAGCATAAGGCAGTACCACAAGAGCAGAGGGCTGTACCACAGGAGCAGAGGGCAGTACCACAGGAGCAGAGGGCAGTACCACAGGAGCATAAGGCAGAACCACAAGAGCAGAGGGCAGTACCACAGGAGCAGAGGGCAGTACCACAGGAGGGGAGGGCAGTACCACAGGAGCAGAGGGCAGTACCACAGGAGCAGAGGGCAGTGCCACAGGAGCAGAGGGCAGTACCACAGCAGCAGAGGGCAGTACCACAGGAGCAGAGGACAGTACCACAGGAGCAGAGGGCAGTACCACAGCAGCATAGGGCAGTGCCACAGCAGCAGAGGGCAGTACCACAGCAGCAGAGGGCAGTACCACAGGAGCAGAGGAAAGTACCACAGGAGAAGAGGGCAGTACCACAGGAGCATAAGGCAGTACCACAGGAGCAGAGGGCAGTACCACAGGAGCAGAGGGCAGTGCCACAGGAGCAGAGGTGTTGGACAGGCCTCGTGAAAGGCCCGCGCCCTCCCCGCATGATAAGGCCCAGACGCCGGCTCTCCCTGTGTCCCCAGAAAGAACCATACCGGAAACCCACCGAGGCGACCCGCAACCCGTCCCCAATGGGACGCCTGCTCCCGAACACCCCAGCATCGGCTGACCCGGGCCTCCGTCAGCACCATTGCCCCGGCCCAGCCGCCATCTTGGACACTGCACCACGAGGCCGCGTGGCCTCAGCTCGACCCCAACCCTGGGCCTGGCCAGGCCCCGACATCGAGGCACCACCATCCACCCAGGAGGTGAAGAGACCACTTGGCAGGTCAATGGGAGAAAGGAGTGTCGATGGCTCTCCCCCGCCAGGTGCCGACCGCCCCCGGCCTCCCCGGGCGCTGGCTGCACCCCCCTGCTGGGTGTCTGGACTCCCTCATCCCGGACCTCCCGACCTCCAAGCGCGAGGGTCCGGACATCAAAGGAGACCAGACCTATAACTGGGGCAGCTCCAGAGCAGGAAGGCAGTTGTATCCTGGAGTCGAGAGACACCTTGAAGAACTCATCCCTGACGGACTGTTGGCGCTGCCGCAGCCTTGCCTTGTGAACCACCTCCGAAGCCTGCTGGCGCTGCCGCGGCCCATCCTTGTGAACCATCGCTCTTGCCTGCTGGCGCTGCCGCGGCCCTCCGTACCGAGAACCATCGTCCTAGCCTGACTAACAAGAGGGCAGTACCACAGCAACAGAGGGCAGTGCCACAGCAGCAGAGGGCAGTACCACAGGAGCATAAGGCAGTACCACAGCAGCAGAGGGCAGTACCACAGGAGCATAGATCAGTGCCACAGGAGCAGAGGGCAGTACCACAGCAGCAGAGGGCAGTGCCACAGCAGCAGAGGGCAGTACCACAGCAGCAGAGGGCAGTACCACAGGAGCATAAGGCAGTACCACATCAGCAGAGGGCAGTACCACAGGAGCAGAGGGCAGTGCCACTGGAGCATAAGGCAGTACCGCAGGATCATAAGGCAGTAACACAGGGCAAATGGCAGTACCACAGGAGCATAAGGCAGTACAACAGGAGCAGAGGGCAGAACCAGAGGAGCATAAGGCAGTACCACAGGAGCAGAGGGCAGTACAACTGGAGCATAAGGCAGTACCACAGGAGCAGAGGGCAGTACCACAGGGCAGAGGGCAGTGCCTCAGGGTCATAAGGCAGTACCACAGGGCAGAGGGCAGTACCACAGGAGCATAAGGCAGTACCACAAGAGCAGAGGGCAGTACCACAGGAGCAGAGGGCAGTACCACAGGAGCAGAGGGCAGTACCACAGGAGCATAAGGCAGTACCACAAGAGCAGAGGGCAGTACCACAGGAGCAGAGGGCAGTACCACAGGAGCGGAGGGCAGTACCACAGGAGCAGAGGGCAGTACCACAGGAGCATAAGGCAGTACCACAAGAGCATAGGGCAGTACCACAGGAGCAGAGGGCAGTACCACAGGAGCATAAGGCAGTACCACAAGAGCAGAGGGCAGTACCACAGGAGCAGAGGGCAGTACCACAGGAGCAGAGGGCAGTACCACAGGAGCGGAGGGCAGTACCACAGGAGCAGAGGGCAGTACCACAGGAGCAGAGGGCAGTGCCACAGGAGCAGAGGGCAGTACCACAGCAGCAGAGGGCAGTACCACAGGAGCAGAGGTTAGTACCACAGGACCAGAGGGCAGTACCACAGCAGTAGAGGGCAGTACCTGAGGTTTTTCCAGTATCAGATCACAATGCTCGACACAGAGGCGTTAACACAGGATGAAGAACTTTCACAGCATTCACAACTAGCTAGGCTGGCCCATCCTGTTTGTTCTGGTTTGCCCTTGGGTTCTTAGTCATCCAGTGATCGTAAATGTGCCTCCTCGAGATACGATCAGGACTTCTAGGAGCCCATGTTTTCACGAATGAACGCACACTTCCATAACCTGTCCGGTCTGAGATGTTGGCGGTTGAATAGATGTGCTTTGGGAATTAAGGTCCCTCCTTCCTGTTCTTCATCTGCCTGTAACTGCATGCATGCCTGCTCTTCTTGTGCCGGTGACTGCATGTCTGCTCTTCTCGTGCCTGTGACGGCATGTCTGCTCTTCACGTGCCTGTGACTGCATGTCTGCTTTTCATGTGCGTGACACTACATGTCTGCTCTTCACGTGCCTGTGACTGCATGTCGGCTCTTCATGTGCATGTGACTGCAGGCCTGCTCTTCATGTGTCTGTGACTGCATGCCTGCTCTTCTCATGCCGGTGACTGGATGTCTGCTCTTCTCGTGCCTGTGACTGCATGTCTGCTCTTCATGTGCCTGTGACTGCAGGCCTGCTCTTCATGTGTCTGTGACTGCATGCCTGCTCTTCTCATGCCTGTGACTGCATGTCTGCTCTTCATGTGCCTGTGACTACATGTCAGCTCCTCTTGTGCCTGTGACTGCATGTCTGCTCTTCTCGTGCCTGTGACTGCATGTCTGCTGTTCTCGTGCCTGTGACTGCTTGTCTGCTCTTCATGTGCCTGTGACTGCATGTCTGCTCTTCACGTGCCTGTGACTGCATGTCTGCTCTTCACGTGCCTGTGACTGCATGTCTGCTCTTCTCGTGCCTGTGACTGCATGTCTGCTCTTCTCGTGCCTGTGACTGCATGTCTGCTATTCACATGCCTGTGACGGCATGTCTGCTCTTCACGTGCCTGTGACTGCATGTCTGCTTTTCATGTGCGTGACACTACATGTCTGCTCTTCACGTGCCTGTGACTGCATGTCGGCTCTTCATGTGCCTGTGACTGCAGGTCTGCTCTTCATGTGCGTGACACTACATGTCTGCTCTTCATGTGCCTGTGACTGCATGTCTGCTCTTCATGTGCCTGTGACGGCATGTCTGCTCTTCACGTGCCTGTGACTGCATGTCTGCTTTTCATGTGCGTGACACTACATGTCTGCTCTTCATGTGCCTGTGACTGCATGTCTGCTCTTCATGTGCCTGTGACTGCATGTCTGCTCTTCAGGTGCCTGTGACTGCATGTCTGCTCTTCACGTGCCTGTGACTGCATGTCTGCTCTTCTCGTGTCGGTGACTGCATGTCTGCTCTTCTCGTGCCGGTGATTGCATGTCTGCTCTTCACATGCCTGTGACTGCATGTCTGCTCTTCATGTGTCTGTGACTGCATGTCTGCTGTTCTCGTGCCTGTGACTGCTTGTCTGCTCTTCACGTGCCTGTGACTGCATGTCTGCTCTTTACTGACTGCATGTCTGCTCTTCATGTGCCTGTGACTGCATGTCTGCTCTTCATGTGTCTGTGACTGCATGTCTGCTCTTCATGTGTCTGTGACTGCATGTCTGCTGTTCTCGTGCCTGTGACTGCTTGTCTGCTCTTCACGTGCCTGTGACTGCATGTCGGCTCTTCATGTGCCTGTGACTGCATGTCTGCTCTTCATGTGTCTGTGACTGCATGTCTGCTCTTCATGTGTCTGTGACTGCATGTCTGCTCTTCTCGTGCCTGTGACTGCATGTCTGCTCTTCACGTGCCTGTGACTGCATGTCTGCTGTTCTCGTGCCGGTGACTGCATGTCTGCTCTTCATGTGTCTGTGACTGCATGTCTGCTGTTCTCGTGCCTGTGACTGCTTGTCTGCTCTTCATCTGCCTGTGACTGCATGTCTGCTCTTCACGTGCCTGTGACTGCATGTCTGCTCTTCTCGTGTCTGTGACTGCATGTCTGCTGTTCTCGTGCCTGTGACTGTATGTCTGCTCTTCATGTGCCTGTGACTGCATGTCTGCTCTTCACGTGCCTGTGACTGCATGTCTGTTCTTCACGTGCCTGTGACTGCATGTCTGCTCTTCATATGCCTGTGACTGCAGGCCTGCTCTTCATGTGCGTGACACTACATGTCTGCTCTTCACGTGCCTGTGACTGCATGTCTGCTCTTCATGTGCCTGTGACTGCAGGTCTGCTCTTCATGTGCCTGTGACTGCAGGTCTCCTCTTCATGTGCCTGTGACTGCATGTCTGCTCCTCTTGTGCCTGTCACTTCATACTTGCTCTTCACAAGCCTGTGACTGCATGTCTGCTCTTCATGTGCCTGTGACTGCATGTCTGCTCTTCATATGCCTGTGACTGCAGGTCTGCTCTTCACGTGCCTGTGACTTCATGTCTGCTCTTCATGTGCCTGTGACTGCAGGTCTGCTCTTCACGTGCCTGTGACTGCATGTCTGCTCTTCAGGTGCCTGTCAGTGCATGTCTGCACTTCATGTGCCTGTGACTGCATGTCTGCTCTTCACGTGCCTGTGATTGCATGTCTGCTATTCACATGCCTGTGACTGCATGTCTGCTCTTCATGTGTCTGTGACTGCATGTCTGCTCTTCTCGTGCCTGTGACTGCATGTCTGCTCTTCATGTGTCTGTGACTGCATGTCTGCTCTTCTCGTGCCTGTGACTGCATGTCTGCTCTTCACGTGCCTGTGACTGCATGTCTGCTCTTCATGTGCCTGTCAGTGCATGTCTGCACTTCATGTGCCTGTGACTGCATGTCTGCTCTTCATGTGCCTGTCAGTGCATGTCTGCTCTTCATGTGCCTGTCAGTGCATGTCTGCTCTTCATGTGCCTGTGACTGCATGTCTGCTCCTCTTGTGCCTGTGACTGCATGTCTGCTCTTCACGTGCCTGTGACTGCATGTCTGCTCCTCTTGTGTCTGTCACTGCATGTCTACTCTTCATGTGCCTGTGACTGCATGTCTACTCTTCATGTGCCTGTGACTGCATGTCTGCTCCTCTTGTGCCTGTGACTGCATGTCTGCTCCTCTTGTGCCTGTGACTGCATGTCTGCTCTTCACGTGCCTGTGACTGCATGTCTGCTCCTCTTGTGTCTGTCACTGCATGTCTACTCTTCATGTGCCTGTGACTGCATGTCAGCTCCTCTTATGCCTGTGACTGCATGTCTGCTCTTCATGTGTCTGTGACTGCATACTTGCTCTTCACGTGCCTGTGACTGCATGTCTGCTCTTCATGTGCCTGTCAGTGCATGTCTGCTCTTCATGTGCCTGTGACTTCATGTGCCTGTGGCTGCATGTCTGCTCCTCTTGTGCCTGTGACTGCATGTCTGCTCCTCTTATGTCTGTCACTGCATGTCTACTCTTCATGTGCCTGTGACTGCATGTCAGCTCCTCTTATGCCTGTGACTGCATGTCTGCTCTTCATGTGTCTGTGACTGCATGTCTGCTCTTCTCGTGCCTGTGACTGCATGTCTGCTCTTCATGTGTCTGTGACTGCATGTCTGCTCTTCTCGTGCCTGTGACTGCATGTCTGCTCTTCACGTGCCTGTGACTGCATGTCTGCTCTTCATGTGCCTGTCAGTGCATGTCTGCACTTCATGTGCCTGTGACTGCATGTCTGCTCTTCATGTGCCTGTCAGTGCATGTCTGCTCTTCATGTGCCTGTTAGTGCATGTCTGCTCTTCATGTGCCTGTGACTGCATGTCTGCTCTTCATGTGCCTGTGACTGCATGTCTGCTCTTCATGTGCCTGTGACTGCATGTCTGTGACTTCATGTGTCTGTGACTGCATACTTGCTCTTCACGTGCCTGTGACTGCATGTCTGCTCTTTACTGACTGCATGTCTGCTCTTCATGTGTCTGTGACTGCATGTCTGCTCTTCTCGTGCCTGTGACTGCATGTCTGCTCTTCATGTGTCTGTGACTGCATGTCTGCTCTTCTCGTGCCTGTGACTGCATGTCTGCTCTTCACGTGCCTGTGACTGCATGTCTGCTCTTCATGTGCCTGTCAGTGCATGTCTGCACTTCATGTGCCTGTGACTGCATGTCTGCTCTTCATGTGCCTGTCAGTGCATGTCTGCTCTTCATGTGCCTGTCAGTGCATGTCTGCTCTTCATGTGCCTGTGACTGCATGTCTGTGACTTCATGTGTCTGTGACTGCATACTTGCTCTTCACATGCCTGTGACTGCATGTCTGCTCTTTACTGACTGCATGTCTGCTCTTCATGTGTCTGTGACTGCATGTCTGCTCTTCTCGTGCCTGTGACTGCATGTCTGCTCTTCATGTGTCTGTGACTGCATGTCTGCTCTTCTCGTGCCTGTGACTGCATGTCTGCTCCTCTTGTGCCTGTGACTGCATGTCTGCTCTTCATGTGCCTGTGACTGCATGTCTGCTCCTCTTGTGCCTGTGACTGCATGTCTGCTCTTCATGTGCGTGACACTACATGTCTGCTCTTCAGGTGCCTGAGACTGCATGTCTGCTCTTCACGTGCCTGTGACTGCATGTCTGCTCCTCTTGTGTCTGTGACTGCATGTCTGCTCCTCTTGTGCCTGTGACTGCATGTCTGCTCCTCTTGTGCCTGTCAGTGCATATCTGCACTTCATGTGCCTGTGACTGCATGTCTGCTCTTCACGTGCCTGTGACTGCATGTCTGCTATTCACATGCCTGTGACTGCATGTCTGCTCTTCATGTGTCTGTGACTGCATGTCTGCTCTTCTCGTGCCGGTGACTGCATGTCTGCTCCTCTTGTGTCTGTCACTGCATGTCTACTCTTCATGTGCCTGTGACTGAATGTCTGCTCCTCTTGTGCCTGTGACTGCATGTCTGGTCCTCTTGTGCCTGTCAGTGCATGTCTGCACTTCATGTGCCTGTGACTGCATGTCTGCTCTTCACGTGCCTGTGACTGCATGTCTGCTATTCACATGCCTGTGACTGCATGTCTGCTCTTCATGTGTCTGTGACTGCATGTCTGCTCTTCTCGTGCCGGTGACTGCATGTCTGCTCCTCTTGTGTCTGTCACTGCATGTCTACTCTTCATGTGCCTGTGACTGCATGTCTGCTCTTCATGTGCCTGTCAGTGCATGTCTGCTCTTCATGTGCCTGTCAGTGAATGTCTGCTCTTCATGTGCCTGTGACTGCATGTCTGCTCCTCTTGTGCCTGTGACTGCATGTCTGCTCCTCTTGTGCCTGTCAGTGCATGTCTGCACTTCATGTGCCTGTGACTGCATGTCTGCTCTTCATGTGCCTGTGACTGCATGTCTGCTATTCACATGCCTGTGACTGCATGTCTGCTCTTCATGTGTCTGTGACTGCATGTCTGCTCTTCTCGTGCCGGTGACTGCATGTCTGCTCCTCTTGTGTCTGTCACTGCATGTCTACTCTTCATGTGCCTGTGACTGCATGTCTGCTCTTCATGTGCTTGTGACTGCATGTCAGCTCATCACATGCCTGTGACTGCAGGTCTTCTCTTCATGTGCCTGTCAGTGCATGTCTGCTCTTCATGTGCCTGTCAGTGCATGTCTGCTCTTCATGTGCCTGTGACTGCATGTCTGCTCCTCTTGTGCCTGTGACTGCAGGTCTGCTCTTCATGTGTCTGTGACTGCATGTCTGCTCTTCATGTGTCTGTGACTGCATGTCTGCTCTTCTCGTGCCTGTGACTGCATGTCTGCTCTTCACGTGCCTGTGACTGCATGTCTGCTCTTCATGTGCCTGTGACTGCATGTCTGTGACTTCATGTGCCTGTGACTGCATGTCTGCACTTCACGTGCCTGTGACTGCATGTCTGCTCTTCACGTGCCTGTGACTGCATGTCTGCTCTTCGTGTGCCTGTGACTGCATGTCTGTGACTTCATGTGCCTGTGACTGCATGTCTGCACTTCACGTGCCTGTGACTGCATGTCTGCTCTTCACGTGCCTGTGACTGCATGTCTGCTCTTCATGTGCCTGTCAGTGCATGTCTGCACTTCATATGCCTGTGACTGCATGTCTGCTCTTCATGTGCCTGTGACTGCATGCCTGCTCCTCACGTGCCTGTGACTGCATGTCTGCTCTTCATGTGCCTGTCAGTGCATGTCTGCTCTTCATGTGCCTGTGACTGCATGTCTGTTCTTCATGTGCCTGTGACTACATGTCTGCTCTTCATGTGCCTGTGACTGCATGTCAGCTCCTCTTGTGCCTGTGACTGCATGTCTGCTCTTCATGTGCCTGTGACTGCATGTCTGCTCTTCATGTGCCTGTGACTGCATGTCAGCTCCTCTTGTGCCTGTGACTGCATGTCTGCTCTTCACGTGCCTGTGACTGCATGTCTGCTCTTCATGTGCCTGTGACTGCATGTCTGCTCTTCATGTGCCTGTGACTGCATGTCTGCTCCTCTTGTGCCTGTCACTGCATACTTTCTCTTCACGTGCCTGTGACTGCATGCCTGCTTACGTTGATAAACGCAGCTCCTTGAACCTGCTTGCTCCAGTCTTCTCGCCCCATGCAAACCCGGATCCCTTGATCACTTACCCACATCCGCTTCGGCCCCTGCAGAGACAGAAGGAAGTAGAGGTCAGAGGTCAGTTTTACACTTGACAAATTAACATGTAAAAAAACATAATTTTGGGATGGCTGGTGGGTAGCGAGGGGGGGGGGGGCTGAGAATAAAGTGTGGAAAGGACACAATGGGGCCACTTCCGGTGGCATGGTGACGCGTCTGAAAGGCGCTGCTCTACCCTTCAGGTATGGCGTAGGCAGCATAGTAGAGGCAGTGAATACCCTTGGAGGGCGGTGGAAGCCTTCGCTTCCTGAGTGAAGGTTGTAGGAAGGGTTTCTTCAGGTGTTCACAAAAGACGAAAGTGTTTGGGGTCTTTGTGGGCATCTGACTGCGGAGGAACCACGAGGCGCCAACTGCCCTCTTCCGACTCTACAGGGATCCTTTGGGGCCTCAGTGGTTCTTGGCCCTCGGCGGCTCATGGCCCTCAGTGGCTCTTGGCCCTCAGTGGCTCATGGCCCTCGGCAGCTCATGGCCCCCAGCGGCTCATGGCCCTCCGCGGCTCTTGGCCCTCAGTGGCTCTTGGCCCTCAGCGGCTCATGGCCCTCAGCGGCTCTTGGCCCTCAGCGGCTCATGGCCCTCAGCGGCTCTTGGCCCTCTGTGGCTCTTGGCCCTCAGCGGCTCTTGGCCCTCAGCGGCTCTTGGCCCTCCGTGGCTCTTGGCCCTCAGCGGCTCATGGCCCTCGGCGGCTCATGGCCCTCAGGGGCTCCTGGCCCTCAGCAGCTCATGGCCCTCGGCGGCTCATGGCCCTCAGTGGCTCATGGCCCTCAGCGGCTCTTGGCCCTCAGCGGCTCATGGCCCTCAGTGGCTCATGGCCCTCGGCGGCTCATGGCCCTCAGCGGCTCTTGGCCCTAAGTGGCTCTTGGCCCTCAGCAGCTCATGGCCCTCAGCGGCTCTTGGCCCTCAGCGGCTCATGGCCCTCAGCGGCTCTTGGCCCTCGGCGGCTCATGGCCCTCAGCGGCTCTTGGCCCTCGGCGGCTTATGGCCCTCAGCGGCTCTTGGCCCTCTGCGGCTCATGGCCCTCAGTGGCTCATGGCCCTCAGCGGCTCATGGCCCTCAGCGGCTATTGGCCCTCAGCGGCTCATGGCCCTCAGCGGCTCTTGGCCCTCATCGGCTCATGGCCCTCAGCAGCTCATGGCCCTCAGCGGCTCATGGCCCTCAGCGGCTCTTGGCCCTCCGTGGCTCTTGGCCCTCAGCGGCTCTTGGCCCTCAACAGGTCATGGCCCTCCGTGGCTCTTGGCCCTCCGTGGCTCTTGGCCCTCCCTGGCTCTTGTCCCTCAGCGGCTCATGGCCCTCAGCGGCTCATGGCCCTCAGCGGCTCTTGGCCCTCAGCGGCTCTTGGCCCTCAGCGGCTCTTGGCCCTCAACAGCTCATGGCCCTCAGCGGCCCTTGGCCCTCAGCAGCTCATGGCCCTCAGCGGCTCTTGGCCCTCAGCGGCTCATGGCCCTCAGCTGCTCTTGGCCCTCAGCGGCTCTTGGCCCTCTGCGGCTCTTGGCCCTCAACAGCTCATGGCCCTCAGCGGCTCTTGGCCCTCAGCAGCTCATGGCCCTCAGCGGCTCTTGGCCCTCAGCGGCTCATGGTCCTTGGCGGCTCATGGCCCTCAGTGGCTCTTGGCCCTCGGTGGCTCTTTGCCCTCAACGGCTCTTGGCCCGCGGCGGCTCTTGGCCCGCGGCGGCTCTTGGCCCGCGGCAGCTCTTGGCCCTCAATGGCTCTTGGCCCTCCGTTGCTCTTGGCCCTCAGCGGCTCATGGCCCTCAGTGGCTCTTGGCCCTCGATGGCTCTTAGCCCTCCGTGGCTCTTGGCCCTCCGTGACTCTTGGCCCTCAGCGGCTCATGGCCCTCAGCGGCTCTTGGCCCTCCGTGGCTCTTGGCCCTCAGCGGCTCATGGCCCTCAGCGGCTCTTGGCCCTCCGTGGCTCTTGGCCCTCAGCGGCTCATGGCCCTTAGCGGCTCTTGGCCCTTGGCCCTCCGTGACTCTTGGCCCTCCGTGACTCTTGGCCCTCAGTGGCTCATGGCCCTCAGCGGCTCTTGGCCCTCCGTGGCTCTTGGCCCTCAGCGGCTCATGGCCCTCAGCGGCTCTTGGCCCTCCGTGGCTCTTGGCCCTCAGCGGCTCTTGGTCCTCAGCGGCTCTTGGCCCTTGGTGGCTCATGGCCCTTAGCGGCTCTTGGCCCTCCGTGGCTCTTGGCCCTCCGTGGCTCTTGGCCCTCCGTGGCTCTTGGCCCTCAGCGGCTCTTAGCCCTCGGTTGCTCTTGGCCCTCAGCGGCTCTTGGCCCTCCGTGGCTCTTGGCCCTCCGTTGCTCTTGGCCCTCAGCGGCTCATGGCCCTTGGCGGCTCATGGCCCTCCGTGGCTCTTGGCCCTCCGTTGCTCTTGGCCCTCAGCGGCTCATGGCCCTCAGTGGCTCTTGGCCCTCAGCGGCTCATGGCCCTCAGCGGCTCTTGGCCCTCAGCGGCTCTTGGCCCTCGGCGGCTCTTGGCCCTCCGTGGCTCTTGGCCCTCCGTGGCTCTTGGCCCTCCCTGGCTCTTGTCCCTCAGCGGCTCATGGCCCTCAGCGGCTCTTGGCCCTCAGCGGCTCTTGGCCCTCGGCGGCTCTTGGCCCTCCGTGGCTCTTGGCCCTCCGTGGCTCTTGGCCCTCCCTGGCTCTTGTCCCTCAGCGGCTCATGGCCCTCAGCGGCTCTTGGCCCTCAGTGGCTCTTAGCCCTCGTGGCTCTTGGCCCTCAGCGGCTCTTGGCCCTCAGCAGCTCATGGCCCTTGGCGGCTCATGGCCCTCAGTGGCTCTTGGCCCTCGGTGGCTCTTGGCCCTCAGCGGCTCTTGGCCCTCGGCGGCTCTTGGCCCTCCGTGGCTCTTGGCCCTCCGTGGCTCTTGGCCCTCCCTGGCTCTTGTCCCTCAGCGGCTCTTGGCCCTCAGTGGCTCTTAGCCCTCGTGGCTCTTGGCCCTCCGTGGCTCTTGGCCCTCGGCGGCTCTTGGCCCTCGGTGGCTCTTGGCCCTCGGCGGCTCTTGGCCCTCCGTGGCTCTTGGCCCTCAGCGGCTCTTGGCCCTCCGTGGCTCTTGGCCCTCCGTGGCTCTTGGCCCTCCGTGGCTCTTGGCCCTCAGCGGCTCTTAGCCCTCAGCGGCTCTTGGCCCTCCGTGGCTCTTGGCCCTCCGTGGCTCTTGGCCCTCGGCGGCTCTTAGCCCTCGGCGGCTCTTGGCCCTCGGTGGCTCTTGGCCCTCGGCGGCTCATGGGCCTCAGCGACTCTTGGCCCTCAGCGGCTCTTAGCCCTCGTGGCTCTTGGCCCTCAGCGGCTCTTGGCCCTCAGTGGCTCTTGGCCCTCCGTGGCTCTTGGCCCTCGGCGGCTCTTGGCCCTCAGCGGCTCTTGGCCCTCAGTGGCTCTTGGCCCTCCGTGGCTCTTGGCCCTCGGCGGCTCTTGGCCCTCGGTGGATCTTGGCCCTCGGCGGCTCTTGGCCCTCGTGGCTCTTGGCCCTCAGCGGCTCTTGGCCCTCCGTGGCTCTTAGCCCTCGGTGGCTCTTGGCCCTCCGTGGCTCTTGACCCTCAGCGGCTCTTGGCCCTCAGCGGCTCTTGGCCCTCCGTGGCTCTTGGCCCTCAGCGGCTCTTGGCGCTCAGCGACTCTTGGCCCTCAGCGGCTCTTGGCCCTCGGCGGCTCTTGGCCCTCAGAGCAGGCGGTGTAATGTCCTTCCTGTGACCTCACCATCTCCATGGGGGCGTTGGAGGAAGCTTTCCATCAACAGAGTCTATGGGGGCCCCGGGGGGGGCAAAATACTTCAGATCCGCCTGGCTTTAAATGAGGCGGCTCGGCTGAGTGGCTGGAGGGCAGGGAGCTCGGATCCATTTATGTCAGAGTGCCCGCTACGCCACACCCTGAAATCCCTTCCACAGATCCTGTGTCTGCCCCGAGGATGAGGAGTATTTCCAGTAAAATGTGAATTCTGAATATTCAATATTGTTTGGGGCTGACTCTCAAGATGAGTTTAAATAGGGTTTTTCTAGTTGCACTCACGGAAGAATGTGAGTGAGAGGTTTTATTCAAACATATGTGGGGCAGATTTCTGGCGGGAAGTTGTACGGCAGGAAAGCCGAATGTTGAATAGACCGGAAGTCAGCAGGTAGCCACTTTCGGAAGCGGACAGGCCCATGCCACTGTGGAGACACGCGGCATCTCTTTCACTCACCCCCCGCCACCCCCTCCACCCCCCGGCAGGACTCACCTTTGATGTACTCGATGAAGTAGCCCAGAACCACTGTGGAGACACAAGGAGCGTCGTCAGCTGGGCTGTGGTGCAGAGTTGTTACTTCATGCTGTGTTAGGGCAGTTATTGCAGAAACACCCAGCACGCCCCCCCCCCAAGTAACCTCAAACCTCTGGACAACTGACATCTGTACATCCTAGGGTGAGCGGCGGCAATATGGAGCAGCCCTTACTGGACTCCCACTGCGGAATACTGTCCCACCGTTTGGATGGACTCCCACTGTGGAATACTGTCCCACTGTACGGATGGACTCCCACTGTGGAATACTGTCCCACTGTACGAATGGACTCCCACTGTAGAATACTGTCCCACTGCATGGATGGACTCCCACTGTGGAATACTGTCCCACTGTACGGATGGACTCCCACTGTGGAATACTGTCCCACTGCATGGATGGACTCCCACTGTAGAATACTGTCCCACTGTATGGATGGACTCCCACTGTAGAATACTGTCCCACTGTTTGGATGGACTCCCACTTTAGAATACTGTCCCACTGTTTGAATGGACTCCCACTGCGGAATACTGTCCCACTGCATGGATGGACTCCCACTGTGGAATACTGTCCCACTGTATGGATGGACTCCCACTGTAGAATACTGTCCCACTGTTTGGATGGACTCCCACTGTTGAATACTGTCCCACTGTTTGGATGGACTCCCAGTGTTGAATACTGTCCCACTGTACGGATGGACTCCCACCGTAGAATACTGTCCCACTGCATGGATGGACTCCCACTGTAGAATACTGTCCCACTGCATGGATGGACTCCCACTGTAGAATACTGTCCCACTGCATGGATGGACTCCCACTGTAGAATACTGTCCCACTGTTTGGATGGACTCCCACTGTAGAATACTGTCCCACTGTTTGGATGGACTCCCACTGTAGAATACTGTCCCACTGTTTGGATGGACTCCCACTGTAGAATACTGTCCCACTGTTTGGATGGACTCCCACTGTAGAATTCTGCCCCACTGTTTGGATGGACTCCCACTGTAGAATATTGTCCCACTGTTTGGATGGACTCCCACTGTAGAATACTGTCCCACTGCATGGATGGACTCCCACTGTAGAATACTGTCCCACTGTACGGATGGACTCCCACTGTAGAATACTGTCCCACTGCATGGATGGACTCCCACTGTTGAATACTGTCCCACTGTACGGATGGACTCCCACTGTAGAATACTGTCCCACTGTTTGGATGGACTCCCACTGTTGAATACTGTCCCACTGCATGGATGGACTCCCACTTTAGAATACTGTCCCACTGTTTGGATGGACTCCCACTGTAGAATACTGTCCCACTGCATGGATGGACTCCCACTTTAGAATACTGTCCCACTGTTTGGATGGACTCCCACTGTAGAATACTGTCCCACTGTTTGGATGGACTCCCACTGTAGAATACTGTCCCACTGTTTGGATGGACTCCCACTGTAGAATACTGTCCCACTGTTTGGATGGACTCCCACTGTAGAATACTGTCCCACTGTTTGGATGGACTCCCACTGTTGAATACTGTCCCCCTGCTTGGATGGACTCCCACTGTTGAATACTGTCCCACTGTATGGATGGACTCCCACTGTGGAATACTGTCCCACTGTACGGATGGACTCCCACTGTAGAATACTGTCCCACTGTTTGGATGGACTCCCACTGTAGAATACTGTCCCACTGTACAGATGGACTCCCACTGTCGAATACTGTCCCGCTGTTTGGATGGACTCCCTCTTTAGAATACTGTCCCACTGCATGGATGGACTCCCACTGTAGAATACTGTCCCACTGTTTGGATGGACTCCCACTGTAGAATACTGTCCCACTGTTTGGATGGACTCCCACTGTAGAATACTGTCCCACTGTATGGATGGACTCCCACTGTAGAATAATGTCCCACTGTTTGGATGGACTCCCACTTTAGAATACTCTCCCACTGTTTGGATGGACTCCCACTGTAGAATACTGTCCCACTGTTTGGATGGACTCCCACTGTAGAATACTGTCCAACTGTTTGGATGGACTCCCACTGTATGGAGGGACTCCCACTGTAGAATACTGTCCCACTGTTTGGATGGACTCCCACTGTAGAATACTGTCCCACTGTTTGGATGGACTCCCACTGTAGAATACTGTCCCACTGTTTGGATGGACTCCCACTGTAGAATACTGCCCCACTGTTTGGATGGACTCCCACTGTAGAATACTGTCCCACTGTTTGGATGGACTCCCACTGTAGAATACTGTCCCACTGCATGGATGGACTCCCACTGTAGAATACTGTCCCACTGTACGGATGGACTCCCACTGTAGAATACTGTCCCACTGCATGGATGGACTCCCACTGTTGAATACTGTCCCACTGTACGGATGGACTCCCACTGTAGAATACTGTCCCACTGCTTGGATGGACTCCCACTGTTGAATACTGTCCCACTGCATGGATGGACTCCCACTTTAGAATACTGTCCCACTGTTTGGATGGACTCCCACTGTAGAATACTGTCCCACTGCATGGATGGACTCCCACTTTAGAATACTGTCCCACTGTTTGGATGGACTCCCACTGTAGAATACTGTCCCACTGTTTGGATGGACTCCCACTGTAGAATACTGTCCCACTGTTTGGATGGACTCCCACTGTAGAATACTGTCCCACTGTTTGGATGGACTCCCACTGTAGAATACTGCCCCACTGTTTGGATGGACTCCCACTGTAGAATACTGTCCCACTGTTTGGATGGACTCCCACTGTAGAATACTGTCCCACTGCATGGATGGACTCCCACTGTAGAATACTGTCCCACTGTACGGATGGACTCCCACTGTAGAATACTGTCCCACTGCATGGATGGACTCCCACTGTTGAATACTGTCCCACTGTACGGATGGACTCCCACTGTAGAATACTGTCCCACTGTTTGGATGGACTCCCACTGTTGAATCCTGTCCCACTGCATGGATGGACTCCCACTTTAGAATACTGTCCCACTGTTTGGATGGACTCCTACTGTAGAATACTGTCCCACTGCATGGATGGACTCCCACTTTAGAATACTGTCCCACTGTTTGGATGGACTCCCACTGTAGAATACTGTCCCACTGTTTGGATGGACTCCCACTGTAGAATACTGTCCCACTGTTTGGATGGACTCCCACTGTAGAATACTGTCCCACTGTTTGGATGGACTCCCACTGTAGAATACTGTCCCACTGTTTGGATGGACTCCCACTGTTGAATACTGTCCCCCTGCTTGGATGGACTGCCACTGTTGAATACTGTCCCACTGTATGGATGGACTCCCACTGTAGAATACTGTCCCACTGTTTGAATGGACTCCCACTGTAGAATACTGTCCCACTGTACAGATGGACTCCCACTGTCGAATACTGTCCCGCTGTTTGGATGGACTCCCTCTTTAGAATACTGTCCCACTGCATGGATGGACTCCCACTGTAGAATATTGTCCCACTGTTTGGATGGACTCCCACTGTAGAATACTGTCCCACTGTTTGGATGGACTCCCACTGTAGAATACTGTCCCACTGTATGGATGGACTCCCACTGCAGAATACTGTCCCACTGTTTGGATGGACTTCCACTTTAGAATACTGTCCCACTGTTTGGATGGACTCCCACTGTAGAATACTGTCCCACTGTTTGGATAGACTCCCACTGTTGAATTCTGTCCCACTGTATGGATGGACTCCCACTGTAGAATACTGTCCCACTGTTTGGATGAACTCCCACTGTTGAATACTGTCCCACTGTATGGATGGACTCCCACTGTAGAATACTGCCCCACTGTTTGGATGGACTCCCACTGTAGAATACTGTCCCACTGTTTGGATGGACTTCCACTGTAGAATACTGCCCCACTGTTTGGATGGACTCCCACTGTAGAATACTGTCCCACTGTATGGATGGAGTCCCTTTGTAGAATACTGTCCCACTGTATGGATGGACTCCCACTGTAGAATACTGTCCCACTGCATGGATGGACTCCCACTTTAGAATACTGTCCCACTCTACTAGGGGACACCAATTTCACTTTCAAATACTTTTTCTAGAAAATCAATCGATTTAAGTGCTAAGTACCATAAACAGAGATTAAAAAGAGGAATCATTAAATTAATGTAGTCGTATTATTTTTAAAAAGTGTTCGGCAAGCATTAGCTTCACAATCATTCATACTCAGACAATTCGTGTAAAGGGGATGGTTTTAAACACTATTTTGATAAAAGTCATAGAGTGTTTAAAATTGACCTTTTCGGTGATGTACAATATAGGAAGTATTCGCTTTTAACTACAGATTGCAGCGCCCCTTGAGGTGAGCATAACATGAAAGTCAATGCACTTTCCTGTTTCAGCCATATCATTTAAGCATATCATAAATCAACTGAAACTAAAAACCTATATCAGTAAGAACATGAAGGGGTGGGAGCACACTGCTGACCTCCCAGCACAGTTCGCCCCTTAGCATTCTGGTCAATGCAGTTCATGGTACATGCTTACTTCAGATTTCACTGGAGTATTTGACCAAAGTTGGTGCAGGTTAGGCACGTGTTTCTGAATATCATCCGTCATCAGTACAGATAAAGATGAATTGTATTTGGGTTTGCTGAGCAGGCTTCCACAGTCCTTTCAGGTCTCAGTACCTCTCACAGGCGCACAGGTGCATCCCAGGAGAGCTCGTCAGCTCAATGGCTCAAGAGAGCCTTTGGACACAGGAAGGCGTGGGAGCACACTGCCTCAGCATCCTTCGTCCTTGGCATCAGGACCATTCCATAGGAATCCCTTGCAACGTGGATAAAGGGGAAGGGGTGGGCGCACACTGCTGACCTCCCAGCACAGCTCGCCCCTTAGCATTCTGGTCAATGCAGTTCAAACCCCCTTTCTGTTCAATAGGCTCCCTTGAGCCAGCCAGCTGACGAGCTTTGGGGATGCAGCTGTGCGCCTGTGAGTGCTACTGTGACCTGAGAGGTCCAGCAACCCCAGATGACTTTTCTTTTGCTTTATACCACGATACTACTGCTGCTCTCTACTGAAGAAGGTCTGAACCCAGAAACACATGTCTAGAGATGTCCAGCAAAGTCTGCACCAACTTTGGTGAAAAACTACAGCGACATTTTAAGCAAGCACTAACTTTGTACTGTCAGTCAGTCAGTCAAATAACTTTATTTAGGTTAATTAAAACCATAAAGGCAATATGGAGTTCTGGACTTTTTGGTTCTGTCCAGAGGTGTCAGGGAACAACACCCAAAGACCCCGGAGTTCCACCTGCCTTGGTGCACAAATGAACAGAAACACGGGCTTCTCGAAGGTGGCGTCAAAGACCAAAGGTTTATTACTGCAGGGACACAGAAGTCACAGAAACTACACATGGGCAGTAACTAGGAGCCTGTTCGATTTGTACAAAGAGGGTTGCTCCTTATATACAGAAAATTGGGCTTCGGGCAAATTCTTCACATGTTACTACATTCTCAAACCTTTGTGTCCTAAACAATAAATATTTGGCGTTGCACAGGAATCGTCGACAATATCTGATGATACAACATTACGAATGAGAGGTTCCCACTTTTCCATCATAATCTCATGTCAACTTTTCATTCAGGACCCGGACCGCCTCATCGTAAATTTCGTTACCTCCCCCTAATAAAGGCCCAGAAGGAAAGGAGCAGAGCCAGGTGCAGAAGATAGAAAAGTGGCATAAGGGATGCTTGTGGGTTGTAAATGGGCAAGGCTACCGGCTTCGGCCGCCTAATCGTGATCAGGACAATGGACACGAAGACCAGTTTAACAGGACTAGCCTCAGGCAGAGGAGGCAGTCTTTGTCGAGTCACGCAGCTACAGCGTGATCTGGTCTAAGGTGCACGTGTCATGAAAGAGGTGAATCTCCGGCTAAGGCTACGTGTCCTTAATCGAAATGAAGTGATTAAAGGCTATTGCGTATGTGAGGGCAAGAAAACACAAAATGGCTGCCATGATCTAAGATGGATGCCGTGGGTAGATCAGAAATGTGTCTGTTACAGGAGTACTCTTGCTCGTAGCGTAGCGAAAACACCAGGATATGTTAAATGGATCATTTGCGGTTCGCTGATACCAATGTTGTGTAATTCCGACAATATTGAAAACACGGGTTCAAATCGTCACGGAACCTCAAATACATAGTTCATAATACAGAAATTAAAAAACAATTAAACAGGTTTTAGACGTGATTGCAAATCCTAAGTAAGTCCATTAAAAGATATTTAAAAAGGAAAAGAAATTGTTAATAAAAAACGAATTTAAAAGGTAGATATAGAGGATGAATAATAAACAAACCAAAAAAGAACGCCTAGAGCACCACTTTCCAGTATATTTTGCACATTCCCCCCAAGCATATTTTTAAATAGTGTCAGGTTTGGTGGTTGTTTATCTGTAAGAGTTTACTTTTGTTTTGTCTGGCGGCTGCTACCAAAAAACAAGCTACACCATATGTAACCTGCACCGAGTTCAGCATCTGTAGGTATAGGAGGGCCGGTCTCACCTGGACAAAGTTTAAGTCTTTCAAAGTTGGAAAAAGGAATTTTTTGCGGGCCACCAGGTAATGTTCGCAAAGCATAACTAGATGAAGAGTATCCTGTGTGGAAAAGCAGTCACAGGTGCAGGGTGGGGTGTTTTCTGGTTTACCCCACTTTGTATATGAGCCAAGCACAAGATGTATCAGGTTGAACCTGAACCTTATTAGTAGAAAACGGTGGTATGGTTTAGTTACATATTTTAGATAAGGTTCCATAGCCATGGACGATGAAAGTTGGTATAATGACCTTACCAAAGGCTTGCTGAGCTCAACCGCTTCCCTCTCTGTCTCCAACATATTTCGAAAATGCTGCTTGACCCACCTTATATCCTCTTTCTTGAGGCTCTGTGGAAAAGAGTACATGTCCGGGCGCCCTAGCCTCCCGCATGCCGCTCTAACATACGCCAGCCAGGGTATACTGTCCGCCTTATCCAGAGGCATACAGTCTTTGAGAATGCAGTGATTCAATGTGATCTCCTCGTTTGTCCAAGTTTTAATCCAGCATAGCAGTGGAGACATTTTTAAGAGATCAGTGACGTATCCCAAGCCTATTTCATTATGGATTGAATATGTGGGAGATGATTTCGGGAGTGACAACAAGGCTCGTATAAAGTTGTTTTCTACAGTTTGAATACCTGGGGCTGAGACGTAGCCCCAAATGTCTGCCCCGTAAGATGCAATTGCCACGCATTTGGATCTATAGATGTGAGTCATGGCCTCCATGGGTCTTGAACCAAGTCTTTTGGAAAAATGCATGAGGGCTGCGGTAGATCTACGAACTCCATTCTCCTTTAGTTTCAGTTGGGCACCCCAAGTTCCTCTTTCGTCAAAGGTGACGCCTAAATAACAAAAGAAGGGTACCCTCGAGATTGGAGAATTGTTACAGCTGAAGGACCTAAGCTTCATGTTTTTCTTCCGTGAACCTGTAACAATGACATGAGATTTTGCTGTGTTAATCTTTAGGTCCAAGGCTTCCATAAAACCACCAAAGTGATCTAATAGTCTTTGCAGGCCCGTGCCTGTACGAGCTATGAGGACGGCATCGTCCGCGTATAGCAGGACCGGGATAGGTAGCCCCCCCATACGCGGTGTGTCCATAGTAGCTGAGTTCAGGGATTTCCCCAAGGAGTTGATGTACAGTGTGAAAAGGAGAGGGGCCAGGATGCAGCCTTGCCTGACCCCTCTCCCTGACCTAAACTTCGCAGTACATCTTCCTTCCCTTGTTACCCTGACAGAGGCAAACAAGTTTTGATGGAGGTCGTGCAAGAAATTAACTAAGGTGGTGTCCAAACCCAGATCTCGTAAAATAATCCACAGTTTTGAACGATTAACCAAGTCGAAAGCAGAAGATAAATCCATAAAACCCAAATAAAGAAGCCCCCCCTTCACCACAGTGTATTTGCTGATAATAAGGTGAAGGTTTAAGCATTGGTCCATGGTCCCCCTATGTGCTCTGAAACCATACTGCAGATCAGAGAGGATCCCGCTCTCCTCAAGCCAATCCCCAAGTCTTTGGAGGATGACTCTGCCCAAGATCTTGACGGCAGAGTCCAACAGGGAGATTGGCCTATAGCAGGCAGGGTCCCCCCTGTTCCCCTTCTTGAAGATGGGAACAATAATAGAGGTGGACCAGGATGAAGGGAAACCAGCTGCTGGTATCGCATTAAAGACATTAGTTAATATTTTTGACCAAAATTGAGGATACTGGATGTAGAGATCTGCAGGGACCCCATCAGGTCCAGGAGCCTTATGTTTACTTGTGTTTTTGATCGCCCTTTCTACCTCAATGGAGTTGAATTCCATAGCCAAGTTGGATGGGTCGCGGGCACTGACTAGGGAAATTGGTACCGTGGATTCATAAATCTGTTTGAAGTGGCAAAGCCATCTCTCGTCTTCAATCACACAGTCCATGTCCGTTTTCCCATCCTCGGAGAAAAAAGGGCTGGTTAACAATGGCCCAAAACTTTTTGCTGTCTCTCAATACATCAATGGCTTGTAAACTATCCCAGGCTTCCTCCTTGATTTGGGTCTTGCATTTGATAACTGCAGTTTTGTATTCTTTTCTTAGGTTTGCCACTAATGACCTGTCTCTGGGTTTGTGTTTTAATGCTTTCAACAGGGCACTGTGCTTTAACGAGCAATCCTTGTTAAACCATTTGTACATTTTCTTAGTGCCTTGCGCACCAGACCTTGACTCCAGGTTCTTAGAGATCCTTGCACATATATCCACATAGGCAGCCACTACATCAGAGCCCAAGGCAGTTGGATCTAGGCAAACTGCCATGTTAGCCTCAGTCTCTTGGGCTAATGTTTGGAAGAATTGGTCGGGGACAATCTTCTCCCATTTTAGGCACCTTCCCTGGTCCTTAGTCGTCAGGTCTTTTGAAGCTGCCACGCCTGTCATTCTGCCGATCCGGAAGCAGTCTAGGTCCACCATTAGGAGGACAGGATGATGATCACTAAAGCTAGCGGTTACAACCCTATACTCACGTGCCTTTACTAAGACCCGGGATGATACAAAGATGTAGTCTATGACGGTGTTGGCGTCTCTCCCGATAAAAGTAGGCGCTCTAGGCTCGTTTTTACCCTGCTCTGGTTCGAATAGATTTAAATTCGCAAGGAAAGTCTCAAGGCCCTCACCCTCCTTCGTGTGTTCAAAGTGGGGAATGCCCTCAGTCGGTAATCCCCCATATCTATCATTGTAGCAGTCCCCCTCGCAGGGGTGAATATTAAAATCACCCAGGATAACCATCTCTGGGGCGGAACTGCAATCTTTTCTATAGACTGACAGAAAGTCTAACAGGGAGGTCAGATGCTCATTCACACAGGAAACCTCCTTAGAATTGTAAAAATTTATAAGCAAAATAGTATGTGAATCCGATATAGTCCACTCCACAACTAGCGTGTTCGTGGGTGCGGAATCTAGTTTTTTGAAAACCCCCACCAAATTCAGAGAGCACAATGTAAGTAGGCCACCCTTGGCTCTCCCTCTTACGCCCGAAACTGCTGGGGTAGAAAAGCTACAGAAACCATCCAATGAGAAGCTTGTAGTAGTATCCCATGTTTCTTGGAATGCCAGGATGTCGTATTGCTTTACGATCCCCTGCCATATGGGGTCTGAGGCCTTTGCAGTTAAACCCGCCACGTTCCAGGTAAGAATTTTACAGTATGGTGAATCATGGTTAGACGGGGTAAGTGTTCCCCGGGTGTCGCCAGCAGCAGGGTCTTTGTCAAACATTGGCGATGAATTTAATTTTTGCAGATCCTTCGTAATGATATCCCTTCGTGGTTGATTAGGAGTGATCTGATCGCTCCGTCCGATTGGGGAATCCTGTGTTTGTCAATCAACCCAATCTGTAGATGACAGACATTCGAAGCGATTAGCCATTGGAAAGTGGAAAGGATTGTCTAACCCATTTACAAACTGGTGGTAGTAGTGAGGTTGGGTGTGATGTTGACCAACGAGGGGACCTCCTTGACGCGGTCTGCCTCTTCTTCTCCTTACCAGATTCAATGCCGCATCCCCCCCCCTCCTCCCATCCATGGTGTTGTATTTCCCATGGAGGGGTAAATCTCTGTCTAGGTTTAAAGTCATGTGGTCCCTTTAACCAGCTCCATCGATTATCGGCTCGATTTTCTGGTAGATAGAAGTAGGAGAGAGGTCTAGCAGTCACAGTGCTTGCCTGATATCTAGGGGGTCCACTGCTACATATGAAATCTACAACCTCCGTATTCTCGAAGGTGACCACTACGCAGTCCCCTTGTAGGTTTTTTCTGTTACCTCCCACCCACGGAGCTCTCTCTACCATTAAAATGTTGCTCGGTATGTTTGGCGGGAGGGGATGGTTTTTGGAAAGCCAGTGACATACTTTGTTTTTTAGAGCCTGATACGATTCTACTTCTGATGGTGAGATTTCAGTAACGCCGGTAAGAATAACCACATAGGGACAGGCATCAGGAGGGAGATGGATATTTCTACGAGCCGTGCCCTTGGGACTTTGTACTGTATTCACCATGGTGCAACGGGGCGAACTGTGCTGGGATGAGAGGCAGTGTGCTCCCAACCCCCTTCTGATCAGTAAGAACATGAGCCCGTTGTTTCTATTGTCCATGTGTCGTATGTCAGCTGGGAAGCGGACAGAAGCCTGCGGTCGGAGCAGGCCTCCTGGCTGCATCATTTGTAACTGCGGGCTCAGAGCTTCCCTGGGGCGATGCTTTTCTTCCTTAATAATTGTTATAAGTGTGGACCTCGCCTGTGGCCGAGCGTTCTTCATTGGAGGCTGCTGGGACTGTCGGTGATTGATCTTTAATCAGCAGGAACCGGAGGAATCCTTTGTGTTCCTCGAGCAGGGCAGGACAGGGCAGGGCAGAGCAAAGCAGGGCAGGGAAGAGCAGGGCAGAGCAGACCAGGGCAGGGCAGAGCAGAGCAGGGCAGAGCAGGGTACGGAAGAGCAGACCAGAGCAGACCAGGGCAGGGCAGGGCAGAGCAGGGCAGGGCAGAGCAGGGCAGGGCAGAGCAGAGCAGGGCAGGGAAGAGCAGGGCAGAACAGACCAGGGCAGGGCAGAGCAGACCAGGGCAGAGCAGAGCAGAGCAGGACAGGGCAGGGCAGAGCAAAGCAGGGCAGGGCAGGGAAGAGCAGGGCAGAACAGACCAGGGCAGGGCAGAGCAGGGCAGAGCAGGGCAGAACAGACCAGGGCAGGGCAGAGCAGGGCAGGGCAGGGCAGGACAGGGCAGGGCAGGGCAGAACAGGACAGGGCAGGGCTGAGCAAAGCAGGGCAGGGAAGAGCAGGGCAGAACAGACCAGGGCAGGGCAGAGCAGGGCAGAGCAGGGCAGAACAGACCAGGGCAGGGCAGAGCAGGGCAGGGCAGAGCAGGACAGGGCAGGGCAGGGCAGGGCAGAACAGGACAGGGCAGGTCTGAGAAAAGCAGGACAGGGAAGAGCAGGGCAGAACAGACCAGGACAGGGCAGAGCAGGGCAGAGCAGGGCAGAACAGACCAGGGCAGGGCAGAGCAGGGCAGGGCAGAGCAGGACAGGGCAGGGCAGGGCAGAACAGACCAGGGCAGGGCAGAGCAGGGCAGGGCAGAGCAGGACAGGGCAGGGCAGGGCAGAACAGACCAGGGCAGGGCAGAGCAGGGCAGAGCAGGGCAGGGCAGAGCAGGGCAGGGCAGGGCAGAGCAGAGCAAAGCAGGGCAGGGCAGAGCAGGGCAGAGCAGAGCAGGGCAGGGTAGGGCAGGGCAGATCAGGGCTGGGCAGGGGAGAGCAGAGCAGGGCAGAGCAGAGCAGGGCAGAGCAGAGCAGGGCAGAGCAGAGCAGGGCAGAGCAGGGCAGGGCAGGGCAGAGCAGAGCAGGACAGGGCAGGGCAGAGCAAAGCAGGGCAGGGCAGAGCAGGGCAGAGCAGAGCAGGGCAGGGCAGGGCAGAGCAGAGCAGGACAGGGCAGAGCAGAGCAGGCCAGACCAGAGCAGGGCAGGGTAGGGCAGGCCAGAGCAGGGCAGGGCAGAGCAGAGCAGGGCAGAGCAGAGCAGGGCAGAGCGGAGCAGGGCAGGGCAGGGCAGAGCAGAGCAGGGCACAGCAGAGCAGGGCAGGGGAGAGCAGAGCAGAGCAGGGCAGGGCAGAGCAGGGGAGAGCAGGGCAGGGCAGAGCAGAGCAGGGCACAGCAGAGCAGAGCAGTGTGAGAAGTTAGCCTGGCATATGTTGTCCACTATTCTAGTGGGCACCTTGCACCAGTCCAAACGACCCTTATTGATGGTGGTTGTAAAGTCAACCTTGTAGACAAGCTATCCTAGAGGTAGCATGGACCAGCAGTCTTAGGCTAAGACTTCAGAGAGCATGTGAAGCCAGCTGTTTTAAAAATTATAATCCATTGAATACCAAATGAAAGGACACTACAAGAAATATATCAAATATTTATGTATTTATTTCTAACACAACCCCTCTGTACTCTTTATGAGGTCAGAGGTAAAAGTACATCACAAGTTACTCAATTAGCATACGATAAGTTGCACAAATACAGTTATGCCCTAGGGGTCTCACAAACCATATACTAAGTAAGTGGTATAAGAACCACGACCGAAACAGTGAGTAGACCTAGGGCCTAGGGAATCGCTGGGGCAACACTAAACAACCAAAGGTTAGGGAGTAGGAGACCCATGGGAGATGCGTGCAGTGTCTAAACACAATTGCGAGTTACCATTGACTTATAATGGAGAACATAAAAGTTACAAAGTTACTGTTTAAAGGCACTTTCAGATGAACTACGGTAAACTCCCTTTAGACTAGGACACTTCGAGAGTCAAGACCCATGGGAGCACCGGAGTACTCGTGTTACCTCACCCAGGGAAGCCGGGTGCATAGGTGCCTTTTAGTGTCGGGTTTCGTCGATGCTTTCAATGGAGACCTGCAAAGAAGTGCTGCAGGCGACCAGAGGAAAAGTGTCCGTGTGGATCCAAGGGTGGATCGAAGATGAGAAGAACCTGAAATCTGAGGGGACAGAGTCAGGGTCACTAAACAGTGACCAGGAAGGAACCAGGAGATGTCGCGATGATCTCAGGGGAAGAAGTGAAGCTTGTCTCTGCGGCCACGAGGACCAGGAGGTGTTGACAATGACCAGGAGCTGGATTCCAGCTGTCCCACAAAGGATTTAGGGTATTTGATGGTAAATAACGAATTCCTGTGTACATGCACATCTGTGCATGTACACCTGTGCCATGTGGCACACATACATGCCCTAAGGGCATGTAGGTGTGTCACATGGCACACAAGCCTGAATCAGGGGTGCAACACGGTGTCAAAGTGACACCCTGTCCCCCTTGTCAATTCGGTAATTTTACCGAATCGGTATTTACCGATTCGGTAATTGCCATTGGTTCCTATGGGCCTCAAGAAATCAATGGCAATTACAGAATCGGTAAATACCGATTCGGTAATTACAGAATTTTATCGATTCGGTAATTAATTTGGTAAAAATACCTACATAGCATTTACCGATTTGTAAATACCAAATCGGTAAAGTTCGGTATTTACGAATCAGTAAATACTAATTACCTACATCGGGCCCCTAGTTGACTACGGTGTCAGTATCTGGATTGAACCCAACAAGCCTTGGCAAATGCAATCCACGCAGGAAGTGACGATGGGCTTCGGGTCAGACCAGCAAGGTCTGAGGAGCTTCTCCTTTGCAGGGAAGCTGGAGCAAGCCTGGAGCAACCAGGAAAGCAGTTTGGTTTCAAAGGTTTTTCTTTAGGAGGCTCACTAGCCAACGAGCTAGAAGCCGGTAAGACGTTTCAAGCTAAAATGCAAGAGCGGGCTCCACGCCGCACTCGTGGAGTGTGGAGGGCTGAGCTTTGGAGCAATTGGTGCTTGGGTCTGGGGCTTTTCGTACACTAATGTACAACTTCGAGTTACCTCAGGAGTCAATGCAATTAGCAAAATGCAGGATGTCCAGGGTGTCCGGTTCCACGTCTCTCGTGTCCACCACGGGTCTCAGCTTTGTTGTGAATGTGGGTCAGAGTCGGAGAAGTCTGGAAGTCCAGTACTTGTGTCACCGAGTCTTCGGGTTCCAATGATAGCATCGACAGAGCAGACCGACAAGTTACTGATGGTGCCTGTTTGCACAGGGTGGTCACTCCTTGACCACAAGGGAGATGTCTTCAGTCTTCTAGTTGAAATAGAACGTCGAAGGTCCAAGAGTTCTGTATCACAGTTTCGTTCCAGGATAATCTAAAGTCCTGGGGACACAGCTCCTATCTTTATACTAAGAAAAGGGGCTGGATTACCTGCTAGGTCACTCCTATGAGTGGACCTGAGAAGGGGGTGGTTACAACCCTTTCCCTTTGTCCAGTTTTGAACCAGAGCAGGGCTGGAGCAGCAACTGGTTTGAACCGGGCTATGCGTGGAGCACCTTGCAGTGTCTCAAAAACATCTGCTGATGCAGCCGTCCCTGTCCCAATACACATCTGCCGGTCTGGGGAGGTGCTGGCACCTCCCTCGACAGAAAATCTATTGTTGAGGCCTCCCCTGTCGGAGTTTCATCCAGCAGCAGGAGATCAGACTTGTGTTTGTGGCAGCAGTATCCATTTTGTGATGCTGGGGCTCTGTTTAACTTTCCCCGGGTAAAGCAGTAACATACATGTCTTTTCCATTTAGAAGGGTGGAATGCTACCCCCGTCGCCAGAATTGGCGGGGGGGGGGTAGTATTCCAAAGTGTTTGACACCTTACACAACATGTTTTGATAAAGCCAAACCAAACTTAGCATTAACCGCAAGGATTATAGTGCACTTAAGAGTATATGGTATGGCTATATCATAGAACAGCTATAAGGAGAAGGTTCTGAAAGCTGCAGAGGGGCTCAGCTCATGCCAGAGCACCCTCTCACATAAAACCAAGCACTCTACCTCCAGGATTGTCGAGGCCTGCCATAGGAGTGACTTATAGGTGCATATGTGTCTATATGTAAGGTTAGATATAGGAATACTATATCTTAGTAAGGGATGATTACACCAACTTACCCAAGCTGAGTGATCATCCTGTGGTGTCAGTTTGGAAGGCAAACCAGGGGTGGCACAATACATGCTGCAGCCCCTGGTAGGCCTTGGATGCACCTATACCCTGGGTACCTATGGCACACTATACAGGGGCTCACAAAGGTGACCCAATACCCAATCAGGTATGTACCTAAAGTACATGGAGTCCATTTTATAGGAAGAGCAGATAGCATGGGGCCCTGAATAGCAGGATACCAGGCCAACTAAGTCGAAAACCAGCAAAACGTTGGGGCAATTATATAGTCAGGTATCCACCATCCGGGGAGAGCAGAGCAGGGCAGGGAAGAGCAGAGCAGGGCAGGGGAGAGCAGAGCAGGGCAGGGGAGAGCAGAGCAGGGCAGGGGAGAGCAGAGCAGAGCAGGGCAGGGGAGAGCAGAGCAGGGCAGAGCAGGGCAGGGGAGGGCAGGGCAGGGCAGGGGAGAGCAGAGCAGAGCAGGGCAGGGGAGAGCAGAGCAGAGCAGGGCAGGGAAGAGCAGGGCAGGGGAGAGCAGAGCAGAGCAGGGCAGGGAAGAGCAGGGGAGGGGAGAGCAGGGCAGGGCAGGGCAGGGGAGAGCAGAGCAGAGCAGGGCAGGGGAGAGCAGAGCAGAGCAGAGCAGAGCAGGGCAGGGAAGAGCAGGGCAGGGGAGAGCAGAGCAGGGCAGGGGAGAGCAGAGCAGGGCAGGGGAGAGCAGAGCAGGGCAGGGAAGAGCAGAGCAGGGCAGGGGAGAGCAGGGCAGGGCAGGGCAGGGGAGAGCAGAGCAGAGCAGAGCAGGGCAGAGCAGGGCAGGGGAGAGCAGAGCAGGGCAGGGGAGAGCAGAGCAGGGCAGGGGAGAGCAGAGCAGAGCAGGGCAGGGGAGAGCAGAGCAGGGCAGGGGAGAGCAGAGCAGAGCAGAGCAGGGCAGGGAAGAACAGGGCAGGGGAGAGCAGGGCAGGGCAGGGCAGGGGAGAGCAGAGCAGAGCAGAGCAGGGCAGGGGAGGGCAGGGCAGGGCAGGGGAGAGCAGAGCAGAGCAGGGCAGGGGAGAGCAGAGCAGAGCAGAGCAGGGCAGGGAAGAGCAGGGCAGGGGAGAGCAGAGCAGAGCAGAGCAGGGCAGGGAAGAGCAGGGCAGGGGAGAGCAGGGCAGGGCAGGGCAGGGGAGAGCAGAGCAGGGCAGGGGAGGGCAGGGCAGGGGAGAGCAGGGCAGGGGAGAGCAGAGCAGAGCAGAGCAGGGCAGGGAAGAGCAGGGCAGGGGAGAGCAGAGCAGGGCAGGGGAGAGCAGAGCAGGGCAGGGGAGAGCAGAGCAGGGAAGGGGAGAGCAGAGCAGGGCAGGGGAGAGCAGAGCAGAGCAGAGCAGGGCAGGGAAGAGCAGAGCAGGGGAGAGCAGAGCAGGGCAGGGGAGAGCAGAGCAGGGCAGGGGAGAGCAGAGCAGGGAAGGGCAGAGCAGAGCAGAGCAGGGCAGGGGAGAGCAGAGCAGGGCAGGGGAGAGCAGAGCAGAGCAGAGCAGGGCAGGGAAGAGCAGGGCAGGGGAGAGCAGGGCAGGGCAGGGCAGGGGAGAGCAGAGCAGAGCAGAGCAGGGCAGGGGAGGGCAGGGCAGGGCAGGGGAGAGCAGAGCAGAGCAGGGCAGGGGAGAGCAGAGCAGAGCAGAGCAGGGCAGGGAAGAGCAGGGCAGGGGAGAGCAGAGCAGAGCAGAGCAGGGCAGGGAAGAGCAGGGCAGGGGAGAGCAGGGCAGGGCAGGGCAGGGGAGAGCAGAGCAGAGCAGGGCAGGGGAGGGCAGGGCAGGGCAGGGGAGAGCAGAGCAGGGCAGGGGAGAGCAGAGCAGGGCAGGGGAGAGCAGAGCAGAGCAGGGCAGGGGAGAGCAGAGCAGGGCAGGGGAGAGCAGAGCAGAGCAGGGCAGGGAAGAGCAGGGCAGGGGAGAGCAGGGCAGGGCAGGGCAGGGGAGAGCAGAGCAGAGCAGAGCAGGGCAGGGGAGGGCAGGGCAGGGCAGGGGAGAGCAGAGCAGAGCAGGGCAGGGGAGAGCAGAGCAGAGCAGAGCAGGGCAGGGAAGAGCAGGGCAGGGGAGAGCAGAGCAGAGCAGAGCAGGGCAGGGAAGAGCAGGGCAGGGGAGAGCAGGGCAGGGCAGGGGAGAGCAGAGCAGAGCAGAGCAGGGCAGGGGAGGGCAGGGCAGGGCAGGGGAGAGCAGAGCAGAGCAGGGCAGGGGAGAGCAGAGCAGAGCAGAGCAGGGCAGGGAAGAGCAGGGCAGGGGAGAGCAGAGCAGGGCAGGGGAGAGCAGAGCAGGGCAGGGGAGAGCAGAGCAGGGAAGGGGAGAGCAGAGCAGGGCAGGGGAGAGCAGAGCAGAGCAGAGCAGGGCAGGGAAGAGCAGAGCAGGGGAGAGCAGAGCAGGGCAGGGGAGAGCAGAGCAGGGCAGGGGAGAGCAGAGCAGGGCAGGGGAGAGCAGAGCAGAGCAGGGCAGGGGAGAGCAGAGCAGGGCAGGGGAGAGCAGAGCAGAGCAGAGCAGGGCAGGGAAGAGCAGGGCAGGGGAGAGCAGGGCAGGGCAGGGCAGGGGAGAGCAGAGCAGAGCAGAGCAGGGCAGGGGAGGGCAGGGCAGGGCAGGGGAGAGCAGAGCAGAGCAGGGCAGGGGAGAGCAGAGCAGAGCAGAGCAGGGCAGGGAAGAGCAGGGCAGGGGAGAGCAGAGCAGAGCAGAGCAGGGCAAGGAAGAGCAGGGCAGGGGAGAGCAGGGCAGGGCAGGGCAGGGGAGAGCAGAGCAGAGCAGAGCAGGGCAGGGGAGGGCAGGGCAGGGCAGGGGAGAGCAGAGCAGAGCAGGGCAGGGGAGAGCAGAGCAGAGCAGGGCAGGGAAGAGCAGGGCAGGGGAGAGCAGAGCAGGGCAGTGGAGAGCAGAGCAGGGCAGGGGAGAGCAGAGCAGGGCAGGGGAGAGCAGAGCAGGGCAGGGGAGAGCAGAGCAGAGCAGAGCAGGGCAGGGAAGAGCAGGGGAGAGCAGAGCAGGGCAGGGGAGAGCAGAGCAGGGCAGTGGAGAGCAGAGCAGGGCAGGGGAGAGCAGAGCAGAGCAGGGCAGGGGAGAGCAGGGCAGGGCAGGGCAGGGGAGAGCAGAGCAGAGCAGAGCAGGGGAGAGCAGAGCAGAGCAGAGCAGGGCAGGGGAGGGCAGGGCAGGGGAGAGCAGAGCAGAGCGGGGCAGGGGAGAGCAGGGCAGGGCAGGGGAGAGCAGAGCAGAGCAGAGCAGGGGAGAGCAGAGCAGAGCAGAGCAGGGCAGGGGAGGGCAGGGCAGGGCAGGGGAGAGCAGAGCAGGGCAGGGGAGAGCAGAGCAGAGCAGGGCAGGGGAGAGCAGAGCAGGGCAGGGGGAGAGCAGAGCAGGGGAGAGCAGAGCAGGGCAGAGCAGGGCTGGGCAGGGCAGGGGAGAGCAGGGCAGAGCAGAGCAGGGCAGAGCAGAGCAGGGCAGGGGAGAGCAGAGCAGGGCAGAGCAGGGCTGGGCAGGGCAGGGGAGAGCAGGGCAGGGGAGAGCAGGGCAGGGCAGGGGAGAGCAGAGCACAGCAGGGCAGGGGAGAGCAGAGCAGAGCAGGGCAGGGCAGGGCAGGGCAGGGGAGAGCAGGGTAGGGGAGAGCAGGGCAGGGCAGGGGAGAGCAGGGCAGTGGAGAGCAGAGCAGAGCAGGGCAGGGGAGAGCAGAGCAGAGCAGGGCAGGGGAGAGCAGGGCAGGGCAGAGCAGGGCAGGGCAGGGCAGGGGAGAGCAGAGCAGAGCAGGGCAGGGGAGAGCAGAGCAGAGCAGAGCAGGGCAGGGGAGGGCAGGGCAGGGGAGAGCAGAGCAGAGCAGGGCAGGGGAGATCAGAGCAGGGCAGGGCAGAGCAGGGCAGGGGAGGGCAGGGCAGGGCAGGGGAGAGCAGAGCAGAGCAGGGCAGGGGAGAGCAGAGCAGAGCAGAGCAGGGCAGGGGAGGGCAGGGCAGGGCAGGGGAGAGCAGAGCAGAGCAGGGCAGGGGAGAGCAGAGCAGAGCAGGGCAGAGCAGAGCAGGGGAGAGCAGGGTAGGGGAGAGCAGGGCAGGGGAGAGCAGAGCAGGGGAGAGCAGAGCACAGCAGGGCAGGGCAGGGCAGAGCAGAGTAGACCAGGGCAGGTCAGAGCAGAGCAGGGCAGGGCAGAGCAGAGCAGAGCAGGGCAGGTCAGAGCAGAGTAGGGCAGGGCAGGGCAGGGCAGGGCAGAGCAGAGCAGAGCAGGGCAGGTCAGAGCAGAGTAGGGCAGAGCAGAGCAGGTCAGAGCAGAGCAGGGCAGAGCAGAGCAGGGCAGGGCAGGGCAGGGGAGAGCAGAGCATGGGAGAGCAGAGCAGGGGAGAGCAGAGCAGGGAAGAGCAGAGCACAGCAGGGCAAGGCAGAGCAGGGCAGGGCAGAGCAGAGCAGAGCAGGGCAGGTCAGAGCAGAGCAGGGCAGGGCAGGGCAGGGCAGGGCAGAGCAGAGCAGAGCAGGGCAGGTCAGAGCAGAGTAGGGCAGAGCAGAGCAGGTCAGAGCAGGGCAGAGCAGAGCAGGGCAGGGCAGGGCAGGGGAGAGCAGAGCAGGGGAGAGCAGAGCACAGCAGGGCAAGGCAGAGCAGGGCAGGGCAGAGCAGAGCAGAGCAGGGCAGGTCAGAGCAGAGCAGGGCAGGGCAGGGCAGGGCAGGGCAGAACAGAGCAGAGCAGGGCAGGTCAGAGCAGAGTAGGGCAGAGCAGAGCAGGTCAGAGCAGAGCAGGGCAGGGCAGAGCAGGGCAGGGCAGAGAAGAGCAGGGCAGAGCAGAGCAGGGCAGGGAGGGTGGAGAGCAGAGCAGGTGTGATAAACATTTTTGGAGCATGCCACATGAGCGGCCTGTCTCGGGTTGACATGCTCATGCGGGTAACAAATCTAATGATGAAAATCAGCCATCCGAAGTTGCCAAAATGTCTCTTTCTGATGCGGTGAGGACGGGTCAATGCGTATTTTTAACCCCTCTTCTGGCAGAGCTGGCCAGGACTAAGGCCGCCTGTTCTCTGCTGGTGAAAGCTCGATAGTCTGAGGCAAAAGATCCGATGTGAACCTCTGTTCGAGGCAGCCTTGAACTGTGGATGCGGACGGATGAATCTGCAGCGCCTTAGAGCTCCAGAGCGCTAGAAAGGGTCGAGCCCAAACATTAGATTGACATAAGCTTTTGGAGAGTGACACTTCCGGCCAAATGAGGTTTTTCATCGAGTCTGACTCTGCTGCACCTGCTGAGGGCATGAACCTGAGGAGGCGATTGAGCACTCAATGCAGACTCCATCCTGACCTGAACACGGCTCTGTGAGCGGCTCAGAGGGTCTGAACACAGCTCGGTGAGCAGCTCAGGGGGTCTGAACACAGCTCTGTGAGTGGTTCAAGGGTCTGAACACAGCTCTGTGAGCCTTTCAGGGGGTCTGAACATAGCCCTCTTTGAGCGGTTCAGGGGGTCTGAACACAGCCCTCTGTGAGCGGTTCAGGGGGTCTGAACACAGCCCTCTGTGAGCGGTTCAGGGGGTCTGAACACAGCCCTCTGTGAGCGGTTCAGGGGGTCTGAACACAGCCCTCTGTGAGCGGCTCAGGGGGTCTGAACACAGCTCGGTGAGCAGCTCAGGGGGTCTGAACACAGCTCTGTGAGTGGTTCAAGGGTCTGAACACAGCTCTGTGAGCCTTTCAGGGGGTCTGAACATAGCCCTCTTTGAGCGGTTCAGGGGGTCTGAACATAGCCCTCTTTGAGCGGTTCAGGGGGTCTGAACACAGCCCTCTGTGAGCGGTTCAGGGGGTCTGAACACAGCCCTCTGTGAGCGGTTCAGGGGGTCTGAACACAGCTCCGTGAGCGGTTCAGGGGGTCTGAACACAGCTCCGTGAGCGGTTCAGGTGGTCTGAACACAGCTCTGTGAGCGGTTCAGGGGGTCTGAACACAGCTCTGTGAGCGGTTCAGGGGGTCTGAACACAGCTCGGCGAGCAGCTCAGGGGGTCTGAACACAGCTCTGTGAGTGGTTCAAGGGTCTGAACACAGCTCTGTGAGCCTTTCAGGGGGTCTGAACATAGCCCTCTTTGAGCGGTTCAGGGGGTCTGAACATAGCCCTCTTTGAGCGGTTCAGGGGGTCTGAACACAGCCCTCTGTGAGCGGTTCAGGGGGTCTGAACACAGCCCTCTGTGAGCGGTTCAGGGGGTCTGAACACAGCTCTGTGAGCGGTTCAGGGGGTCTGAACACAGCCCTCTGTGAGAGGTTTAGGGGTCTGAACACAACCCTCTGTGAGAGGTTTAGGGGGTCTGAACACAGCCCTCTGTGAGAGGTTCAGGGGGTCTGAACACAGCCCTCTGTGAGAGGTTTAGGGGTCTGAACACAGCCCTCTTTGAGAGGTTTAGGGGGTCTGAACATAGCCCTCCGTGAGCGGTTCAGGGGGTCTGAACACAGCCCTCTGTGAGTGGCTCCGGGGGTCTGAACAAAGCCCCCTCTGAGCGGTTCAGGGGGTCTAAACACAGCCCTCTGTGAGCGGTTATGTGGGTCTGTATACAGCTCTGTGAGCGGCTCACGGGGTCTGAACATAGCCCTCTGTGAGAGGTTCAGGGGGTCTGAACACAGCTCTGTGAGCGGCTCAGGGGGTCTGAACATAGCCCTCTGTGAGTGGTTCAGGGGGTCTGAACACAGCTCCGTGAGCGGTTCAGGGGGTCTGAACACAGCTCTGTGAGCGGTTCAGGGGGTCTGAACACAGCTCTGTGAGTGGTTCAGGTGGTCTGAACACAGCCCTCTGTGAGTGGTTCAGGGGGTCTGAACACAGCTCTGTGAGCGGCTGAGGGGGTCTGAACACAACCCGGTGTAAGCGGTTCAGGGGGTCTGAACACAGCTCGGTGAGCAGTCCAGGGGGTCTGAACACAGCTCTGTGAGTGGTTCAGGGGTTCTGAACAGAGCCCTCTGTGAGCGGTTCAGGGGGTCTGAACACAGCTCCGTGGGCAGTTAAGGGGGTCTGAACATAGCTCCATTAGCGGCTCAGGGGGTCTGAACATAGCCCTCTGTGAGCCGTTCAGGAGTCTGAACACATTTCCGTGAGCGGTTCAGGGGGTCTGAACACAGCTCCGTGAGCGGTTCAGGGGGTCTGACACAGCTCCGTGAGCGGTTCAGGGGGTCTGAACACAGCTCCGTGAGCGGTTCAGGGGGTCTGAACATAGCTCTGTGAGCGGTTCAGGGGGTCTGAACACAGCTCTCTAAGTGGTACAGGGGGTCTGAACACAGCTCTGTGAGTGGTTCTGGGGGTCTGAACACAGCCCTCTGTGAGCGGTTAAGGGGGTCTGAACACGGCTCTGTGAGCGGTTCAGGGGGTCTGAACACAGCCCTCTGTGAGCGGTTCAGGAGGTCTGAACATGGCTCTGTGAGCGGTTCAGGTGGTCTGAACAAAGCTCTGTGAGCGGTTCAGGGGGTCTGAACACAGCTTAGTGAGTGGTTCAGGGGGTCTGATAAGCTCTGTGAGCGGTTCAGGGGGTCTGAACACAGCTCTGTGAGCGGCTCAGGGGGTCTGAACATAGCCCTCTGTGAGTGGTTCAGAGGGTCTGAACACAGCTCCCTGAGCGGTTCAGGGGGTCTGAACACAGCTCCGTGAGCGGTTCAGGGGGTCTGAACACAGCTCTGTGAGCGGTTCAGGGGGTCTGAACACAGCTCTGTGAGTGGTTCAGGTGGTCTGAACACAGTCCTCTGTGAGTGGTCCAGAGGGTCTGAACACAGCTCTGTGAGCGGCTGAGGGGGTCTGAACACAACCCGGTGTAAGCGGTTCAGGGGGTCTGAACACAGCTCGGTGAGCAGTCCAGGGGGTCTGAACACAGCTCTGTGAGTGGTTCAGGGGTTCTGAACAGAGCCCTCTGTGAGCGGTTCAGGGAGTCTGAACACAGCTCCGTGAGCAGTTAAGGGGGTCTGAACATAGCCCTCTGTGAGCTGATCAAGGGGTCTAAACACGGCTCTGTGAGCGGTTCAGGGGGTCTGAACACAGCCATCTGTGAGCGGTTCAGGGGTTCTGAACACAGCTCCGTGAGCGGTTCAGGGGGTCTGAACATAGCTCTCTGTGAGCCGTTAAGGAGTCTGAACACAGCTCCGTGAGCGGCTCAGGGGGTCTGAACACAGCTCCGTGAGCGGTTCAGGGGGTCTGAACACAGCTCTGTGAGCGGTTCAGGGGGTCTGAACACAGCTCTGTGAGTGGTTCAGGTGGTCTAAACACAGCCCTCTGTGAGCTGGTCAGGAGGTCTGAATATGGCTCTGTGAGTGGTTCAGGGGGTCTGAACACAGCTCTGTGTGCGGCTCAGGGGGTCTAAACACAGCTCTGTGAGCGGTTCAATGGGTCTGAACACAGCTCTGTGAGAGGTTCAGGGGGTCTGATAAGCTCTGTGAGTGGTTCAGGGGGTCTGAACACAGCCCTCTGGGAGCGATTGTACCTCCGGCCTACCCTGGGGGACTGGTTTTGCTCACTCCTCTGGCCTCCCCGAGAGCTGGCTCCAGACCCTTCTGGGCATCTGGGAATCCCCAGACGCATCTTCAAGAGGATCAACGGGCCAGCCGACGGAACTCCCCGACGACCAGCCCCCGGGCATGAGATCTCCACCTGCGAGGGTCCGGACATCAAAGGGCCACTGCGCTATATCAAGGGGTGCCCAAGAACTAGCGGGCAGTTGTATCCTGAACAAGAGAGCCCTGCTGATATGGTCACGGCTGAACCCCTTGAGGAGAAGACTGAACTTTAGAACTCATCGAGCCCTGCTGACGCTGTCGCGGCTCATTCTCGTGAAGACGGGACTGGAACCTCGGAGCCCTAATGACCTCGTCGCGGCTCATCCTTGAAACTCGAAGGACATTCGCTGAACACCCTGAGCCCTGCTGACGTTGTCGCGGCTCCTCAAGAACTGACAGGCACTCTGTTCACTCCGGATCGACCCCTGCTGACCTCGTCGCGGCTCGAGGAGAACCTTGGTCCGGCTGGACCATCGACACCACCAACACGACCTGAAGCAAGAGGAGTGAGTACTGCAGCTGGTACGACCACCATCGCCCGTATCCTCCAGCTCGAGGATTGAGAGCTATGCGCAGGGTACGCTTCGTACTGGCCTGATACTGACACTGTCCCGCTTCCTTGCTCCCCATAACCAAGACTTTACGATCCCTCGATAGCTTGTAAATACGTGTTCATTTTGCATAAAGCTATACTGTTGATAAAAAACTTGCTTACTGAAATCCACAGTGTGGTGTCCGTTCATAAGTGTGGTGTCAGCTCAGTGTGTACGATCTTAGACCCGGCATCCTCCCCGGCGAGGACTTCACGTTAGGACTCAGCAGTATTCCTGAGAGAGGTGGATCACGGGAAGGTCAGGAGAATACATTCTGACCCCCACTGGGATCGCCCCTTTTACCAGAGCAGTTCAGGGGGTCTGAAAAGCTCTGTGAGCGGCTCAGGGAATCTGCACACAGCTCTGTGAAGCCTCTGTCCTGTGTGCAGCGCTGGAATGAGTTGGGCAGTAACTTATTTAAGCAACAACTCAACAGAGAACTGTTTGTGCTCTTACAGATCGTTCTAAAGGCAGATTGTAATGACGCCAGTTTCGGTTGTAATGAATGTAGGTGTGATGAGCCGACTGCGCACCGCAGTTGTAGAAATTGTCCGGTTGTAAACCCAATCTTACAATAATGCCCCACTGCCCAACAACACTCACAACAGCAGCACAACGGGGCACCTCTCTTACCATGATGCCCACTGGACTCACATCTTAACACAGCTTCATGACAGGACACCTCCCTTACACTAATCACCCCCTGCTCCTCATGACAAACACTCACCTGGTCCCTCTCTAGGATAGGGGTCTCCTGCCAGCCTTCCCAGGAGGAAACACCAGTGCCCAGGAGCCGGTGGTTTCTGCAGCTCCAGCTGCTGTAAGGGGTGAACCCAGCTTGATGTCTGCCAGATGTTTTGGGTGACCTGTGCACTTTTTATTCAGCCTGTGATTTTCCAGCTAGGCTCATTTGCACAATCCAGTGCCCAAAACGAACTATGCCACATCTGTATCGAACAGAAACCAGATGGAACTAGTCACCTGGAAATGTCAGAGCCACCCCACACGGTTCATTTCCGGCATTTACTATGTTTTGGTTTTCTGTTACTTTACTGCATGAAGGTGTCTCCTTCAGACAAACACTCATCCCTTTGAAGCCAGATCTGTGATGGGTAAATCTACATACATACCTACTCCAGTATTATTATTATTATTATTAAATTTTATAAAGCGCGTAGTCACCCGCAAGTATCCCAGCGCTAAGATCCAAACAACTGAGGGTCAAACCGGGGCAGAAGGGGAAGGTAGATCAGGGGGAAAGGTGCGTTTTCAGCCGCTTCCTGAATTGCAGGTAGTCTGGTTCTGTCCTAAGGTCCCGGGGAAGGGAGTTCCAAAGACTGGCAGTGCTAACAGAAAAGCGTCTTCCACCCGTACGCACCTTCTTAACTCTGGGGATGGTAATAAGGTATTCCTGATCGGATCGGAGGGATCTTGGGGCTTTGTAAGGCCTGATGAATTTTCTTAAAATAGGGGGGCCTTTATCCTGCAGGAGTCTGTGAGACAGACAGAGAGCCTTGAACTTCACTCGCTCTCTCACTGGGAGCCAGTGAAGGAGTTTCAGGACAGGCTTGGCCGAGGATCTGGTAGGGGTATTGGTGAGGATCCGGGCTGCGGCGTTCTGGATCCTTTGTAATTTAAGGGTTGCCTCAGGAGCGCCTAAGTAGATGGTGTTACTGTAATCCAGCCTTGATAAAATAAGGCCTTGGATTAACAGTTTCTGGGAGGCCGGAGGAAGTAGGGGCAGAATCTTCCTGATCGATTTGAGGAGCACGAAACAAGTACCCGCGATTTTTTTGGCTTGCGTCTTAAAAGATAGATCTTTTTCAAGCCAAATTCCTAGGCTCTTGATCTCTGACTTAGGAGCAGGGGGTTCATCCAAGCAGGAGGGCCAGATGTTCTGAGATAGGGAAAGCCCCTTCTGGCCAAGGAGGAGAATATCTGTCTTTGAGCCGTTAAGTTTCAAAGACGAGCTGTTCATCCATCCTTGTATTTCTGCCAGACAGTTGTATAGATCCGATGGTGCTTGGTTCGGGTGAGATAAGGACACCACTAATTGAGTGTCATCAGGGTAGCTGATGACACTCACTCCGAACGGGTTGACAACCTCCTCCAATGGGGACATGTAGACATTAAATATTGTCGGGCTTAGGGATGAGCCCTGGGGCACGCCGCCTTGGAGGGGGTATCGGGGGAACAGGTGCATTCTCCCACACCTGAAAGGAGCGCTGGCCAAGGAAGGAGGAAAGCCAGGTCAGCACAGTGCTCTCCACACCGACGTTCTTAAGTCGTTGGATTAGGACCCGATGGTTAACGGTATCGAATGCCGCACTGAGGTCCAGGAGGATCACTGCCACTGACCCTCCTGCGTCCAAAAGTGCGTATCGGAACAGGGTCCCTAGGGGATCCACTTTTGATAGAGTCTAGCGTGGTTGCAACCTCTTCTGCAGTTACTGGTCCCAAAGAAGTTAAACGGGGAGAGGTGGGGTTCCTATTAATACCTTCTTCCACGCTAAATTTAATGGGTAGGATGGAGGCAAGGATTTTCTGAACCTTCTCCTCGAAGAATTTGGCCAATTTAAGGCATTTTTCTTTATCTGCTTTGGGGTCTGGCGGAGCCTTTGGTCCGTGGTTTGGGGCTTTAAGCAACTCTTTTAAAATGCTAAAAGTTTCCTTGCTGGAGCACGAGGCGTTTTCTATCCTTTCCTGAAAGAACAAGCTTTTAGTATTGCAAAGAGCGAGCTTATAAATTCTTAGGGAGGTATGGAGGTATGTAAAATCCATGCATTCTAAATACATTCTTCTTATGTACATATGTGCATACATGCTGACACATACACATGCATACTTATATTACCTGAATGCACGAACATATACATAGTACTTTCACACACACACATATACATACCTGAATGCTTGCATAAAGACTTCTGTACATGCACATACATTACTACACACATGGATACCTTAATACATACTGTTAGATTTGGGGGACTCTGGTTGACACAGGTAGATACTTGTGACAAGCAGGGACCCTCTCCTCTAGTCAGGATAAGGGGGATTACCCTCTAAAATAACCCCTGCTCACCCTCTAGGTAGTGTGGCATGAGCAGACAAGGCTTGTCTCAGAGGCGTTATAGACTAAGCACTTGTGAACACTTACAGTACTCAGTGACAACACCACACATGGACACCACACTAGTTTTGTATAAAAATAGTTAACTTTTATATATGACTTAGCACAAGACCAACATAACTACAAAAATTACCATCATACTATTCGCAAATAAGAGTTCTCGTTTCAAGCGTATCTTTTAAGTCAGTGCGATTCGTATTCCTTCGTTTGGCCCTTTACTGTGATGAACTAAACCCAAAAAGAGTCTAACACACGCAGCGGATGCTTCTGTCCGATGCGCTCAAACACGATATGCGAGTCGTACACAGTACCTTTGATGGAAGAGTTTGTCACGGACGATGCGGTGAAGACAACAGCGTTGCACGCGGCGATGTCCTCCTCTACGGTACGAGCTATGGCTCGTTGAGGGCGCGGAGTCGCTTTGCCAAGGGGTATGATGCGGTGTGCGGTGCGGTTGAGGTTTGTTGCGATGTACGAGCCGTACCTTTGAGAGCGGGGTGCCTTCCAATCCCGGACAGCGCGGTGCGAGACGGACAGTACGCTGCAGGTGTGCAAGACGAACCCAGCCACTCTACGCGCTCGTAACTTCAATGCCAGCGGCAGGGTGCACGGCGAGCAGTGAGGTTCGAAGGGGGAGAGTGAAGTGGTGTGCGGTGGGGGGCCCTCCTTTCATGGTGCGAGCTACGGCTGGTTGGAGGCACAGAGTCGATTTGATCGGGCGGACACCTGGCACGGGGCTTCACAGAAGTCGAGTCGAGTCTTCGAGGTGCACACAGCTCTCTGGTTACGGGGAAATCAACGTTTTCCAGCAGCTCTCTTTAACCTCATGCGTGCGAGCGCAATTCCGCTCGTACGCTGAGATTTTTTAAATCGCATGTTACGTGACGAGCTGGGCTCGTCATCAGCGTGCGAGCGGGCTACGCCATGACGAGCCCAGCTCGTCATCAGCGTCGAAGGGGTTAAGGTGGGGGAAGTCCACTAGTCCTGGGACTTTGTTCAGGGGGCAAGCTCACCCACAAGCCCTTAGAGATCTTTAAGCACAAGTTGAAGCAAAAGTCTTTTCCAGTCTTTCTCATCTCCTTCACCAGCAAGGCAACCACTGCAGGGCAATCCCCCAGGTCAGTGACAGTACCCCTTACAGCTTTCCCAGTTCCTTCTCGTCGGGCAGAGGTATCTTCTTGTCAAAGCAGGATCTGATTTCTTGGGCTCAAGGTCCCAATACATATACCACAATTCTTTTGTTCTTTAAGGCCAGGGGGCCTTTGCCTAGTTCAGCCCAGTTCTGGAGTAAATTGTTTACATGACTCTGGCTTTTCTTTTTAGTGTGCAGGGCAGAGACATCAGATGCTCCACAGGAGGTGGAGCCAGCATTGTGGTGGGAGAGCACAGCCCTATTCAGAGTCCAGGTGCACTCCTCTCACCCATCTGGATGTAAATCTCTCTATTCACCACCGGGCTGCCCCAGCCTGTCTCCTGGAATTCCCCAGCCCTGTCACTCACAGAAACCAGACAGCAGATACACATCCTAGCAGAGGCGGGCTGAAAGGGTTAGGCAAGCAAATACCTACTTTCTAAAAGTGGTATTTGCAAACACAGAATATTAAAATAAACTTTACTGAGAGAGTTCAGGCATACTAAACTGGATTTTCTACCACGTTCCCTGAGTCTGTTAGGATCATAGGATGTAACAATTTTAACAGCCCATTCTGGCCTATGAGAACAGTTAGCCTTGCAATAGTGAAAAACTAAATTGGCTGTAATTCACTATTAGGACATGCCACACACATCAGGGCTTGTCCTACCTTATACTTACAATGCACCCTGCCCTTGGGCCTACCATAGGGGTGACTAATATGAAGTTAAGGGAAGGTTTAGGGACTGGCAAGTGTGTGCACTTGCACAGTCAGCATGACAGTACCAGACTGCACGCAGGCTCTGCAATGGCAGACCTTAGACACATTTTTCCAGGCTGCTTCTGTGGGTGGCACAACCAGTGCCCCAAGCCCACTAGCAGCATTTGAATTCACAAGCCCTGGGCACTCCTGGTGCACTTTACTGGGGTCTGACAGTAAACCAAATAAGCCAATCATGGAAACCAATCAACATATACATTTTATACAGGGAGCACTTGCACTGTGGCACTGATTGGCAGTGGCACAGTGCACTGAACAGCTAACACCTGCAAAACACATGAGGCACAGTAACAAAAAGTGGAAGGGAGACCCACGCCAACGTGCCAGGTCTAACACATACTTGTATACATTCACACACACACACATACTCACACACACACACACACACACACACACACACACACACACACACACACACACACACACACACACACACACACACACACACACACACACACACACACACACACACACACACACACACACACACACACACACACACACACACATATAAATGCATACATGAATACATGCCTACTTACTTGTATACATTTACACCGACACATAAATACGTACATGCATATACAACTGTTTACATTCACATCCGTCCATAAATATATACATGAATACACGCCTACATACTTTTAAATATTCACACACACACATAAATACATTCATAAAGACGAGCATCACCAACTGGATAAAGAACAACTGCCTGCAGCTGAACACAGACAAGACGGAAGTTCTGATCTTTGGCAACAGCAGCGACTCCTGGTGGCCATCGGACCTCACACCAGCACCCACTCCATATGAACACACTAGAAACCTCAGAATCATTATTGACAACAAGCTCACCCTGAAATCATAGATCAACGCCATCTCCTCCACATGCTTCCTCACTCTGCACATGCTACATAAGATCTTCAAGTGGCTACACCCACACACGAGACGCACTGTAGCACACGCCCTCATCACCAGACGACTGGACTACTGCAAAACCCCTTACGTAGGAATCGCAGCACCTCTCCTACAGACACGTCAGACCATACAGAACGCCGCAACCAGACTCTTCCTTGGCATTCCCGACAACCACAGATCACACCCCACCACAAGCAACTCCACTGGTATTCAAGCATGCATGATTGTATGCTCACACCAGGAAGCAAAATGCGTTTTTTCATGGCGTGACCATGGATTTATGCTCGCGCCATGAAGTGAATCATTGCATTTGTTGTCACATTTCCACCTAGGAGGTCGTGTTCTTTCTCTCTTTCCAAAAAAACATGTACTTCACACATCAGCTTGAAGTAAATGATTAGCATGCAGAGGTGCCCAGATCAATCACTCACATCTGTAGCTGTTCAGGTTCCCGGGTCGGGTCTCTAGAAAGAAGAGAAAATGGTGAGAAGTTTCTTGGATTGCCCCAGTGACCAGTACACATGTTCGAGCTGAGTTCGATGAATCTTCAGCATGCCGACTGGTGCAGTCGCCATGATTGACATATGTGCAATAGCCATACTTGATGTATATTCTGAGTACATATTGTCTATTGTTTCCTAAAAGGAACCTTATGATGTATGCTCTGTCTAGATGATGATACATAAGCTCTGGTTGATGCCTGTGCTATATATACATATACATTATCAGTGACCTTGGAACTGGGGTCCCAGGTTCGAGGCCTAGCTTGTGATTCTGAGAAAATCATTTAATCTCCCTTTGCCCCCAAAAAAGTATAATGTAATCTGGTGCTCCTATAAAGTGCTCTAATATCCCTGGGTTAAGTGTGTGCTATGTACAACTGCACAATAACAGAGTATGGTCTTTATATATACTGATATATTAGTGCTGTTTGAAATTAATTGTTTATGCACCTGTACATCAGCACTGCTTCAGAGTGGTTGTGTAAGTATGTATACACACACAAACACACCCGCACACACACACACACACACTAAACACAATATGTTCTGTCTCTACAGTAGTTTTTTTTTTATATATATTGCGTGTATACACCCATTCCTTCGCTATTTGACATATTTTGTGTGAATATCTAGTGTTTGTTTTAAAGTTGTCACCCATGCCCTGAGTAACTCACATGTAGTTGTCACCGACATGCTCATTTTTGTCATGACAATCATGTATGTCACTGTGGCCAAGGCTGTATGAGCATTCCTGAACCCAGGGCGAGCTTGCAGAAATGACCCAAGCGTGCCTTCCTCAGGCGCGGGATACTCTCCGTGCCCTGGGACGGAGCGTTGAGCGGTAATGGCCGCTAACTGATTCCAATCTGTACCCTGGATGAGCCTTTTTCCTGCACTTGAAGAGTGAGAGGCCTTCAGAATTCCGTCCAGGATATTTCCACTATCAGGATAAACCCAGGACATGCCCTGATGTCCTTGAGTGAGTGGTGTGTGCAGGGGGAAGGGAGTTTTATAGGAGTCCTGCATCACTTTTGCACCAATGCAGCTTGTGTGACGCGGTGCTCTCATTCCGATTGATTTACGCAGCCGTAAGGACACACTGGTGGCTTTGAACGGCCTCATAAATCTTGAGTAAGATGCCGCAACGCAAGTCGCTGCCTTGCCTTACTCTGCATCAATGAGGCATTCCGTGGGTTTCTGCACGCAACACCCGTGGAGTTTGGCGGTGCCCCACATTTACAAAATCATGTGAATCTGGGGAGGCGCCAAACCATTACACCTCCCGAGACGAGGCGTAACGAGGAGGAATATCTTTATTTCTCCTCGTTTCTTCCTCTTTTATGTGTGTTGCATTCAGCAGAACACATAGAAAGAGGAAAAGCCTATTCTGATTATTTTGTGTGTAGGAAGTTGTTCCTTCTTAGGCAGAAACAATCATGCCGACAACACAGGCACCCTTGCACTGTAGTGAACGGGTGTCCACATTGGCGCTAAGCTGCTGAAATAGCTCCAGTGCAGGGGGAAAGGACAGGAATGTGCAATGTTGCATAAATAAGGTGCCGTGCTGCACTCCCCATGCCAAAATCTCATAAATGAGGGCCTAAGCGCATATGTGGTGACTGCAGCGCAACCCGATGTTGAATGACCTGTGTGATTGTGAAGTCAACCGATCCTGTTGGATAGCATCTGGTAGAGCTCGCCACAAGATGGAGGCTGAGCCACAAGATGGAGATTGAGCCACAACATGGAGGCAGAGCCACAAGATGGACGCTGAGAGACAAGATGGAGGCTGAGCCACAAGATGGAGGCTGAACCACAAGATGGAGGCTGAACCACAAGATGGAGGTTGAGCCACGGATGGAGGCTGAGCCACAAGATGGAGGCTGAACCACAAGATGGAGGTTGAGCCACGAGATGGAGGCTGAGCCACAAGATGGAGGTTAAGCCACAGGATTGACGTTGAGCCACAAGATGGAGGCTGAGCCACAAGATGGAGGTTGAGCCACAAGATGGAGGTTGAGCCATCTCCACCATCACTGGAGTAAATGAGGGTGACTACTGCACAGCTGACCCCGTCGACCAAAGAAGGAGAATGTACTAAACGGCGCGCAATGTAAAGAACGGCTGAGGGACGAAACTAACTGATAGCGCTGACACCGAGGCTTAACAGCAACACGAACTTCACACGTTGAGCCCAGGGCAGATGGTCGGACAGTGGGCTTCGACTTCTACATACCATACTTTGGGAAAGGTCAGGCCAGTAGACCGGGAGCAGGGCTGCAACAAGGTGTACCACTCCTCAGACTACCAGAAACATCACATACTGCTGACACGCAAGGAATGCTGCAGGTGTAGTCGGTGGTGAGAACCGGAGGTGGGAACGACGGAGTACCCAGGAGAGGGGGGGGGCCAGAATACTACGTACACCCCCCGCACAGACATACAATCAGTGCTACCCACCGCTTTTCGCAACTACCACAACACAGTGCGGTAAAGATACTCTCGCCGCTGCGAAAGTGGAGTGACGCCACGCCAACTGACAGCGAGTTGTTCGGTGACTGACGCTAATTGAGGGCATGTAACATGCGATAATTTGGAACATTTCGCATCACGCACTTCACACCCACAGCAGTGGGAAAAGCAGCGGACCACGCGCTTCCAGGGACAAACCTAAAGGGATTTTCTCTCTCTGCAGCAAGGACATGATTAACACTCGAGGGTAATCACCCAACCGTTGCTTTGGACTGCCTTTCTCCCCCCGGACTTGCAGCAGCACTCTTCCTGGACTTTCAGACTTAGACCTCTGTGTTCCCTGCCACTTTCTCTCTATGACTCACTTCTTCTTCTACCTTTCTACTCCGCCTTTTTAGCGATCTCTCACCTCCCCCTCTCTGTCCTAGTGACCTCTCTATTGTCTCTCCTGATGCCTACTTGTGACTATCTGCTTCCCTCTCTGGTTTGTCTCACTTTCCTGCCCTTCTCTGTCCCTCCCTTGGCGATGTGACTTTAAAACCAGTCTTATCCCCTCCCTATGTATATAGAGATAACTCTAATTACTAGTATATACAGTTGATGTGACTTTTAGAGTATATCCTTGTGTACCCGTCATGACTTCAAACAAGTATGTATATATATATGTATATAGGGATAACTCTAATCACTAGTATAGGCAGTAGACCTTTGTACCATCTACCATTCCTATGTGACTCTTAGAGTATATCCAGTCATATCCCTTCCCTAGGTATATAGAGATAACTCTAATCACTACTATATGCAGTAGACCGTTGTGCTCTCTACCATTCCTATGTGACTCCATTTGTATCCCTTCCCTATGTATATAGCGATAACTCTAATCACTGTAGTTGACTCTTATCACTAGTGTTCGTAGTGTACCTTAGTACTCTCTACCACCCCTATGTGACCCTTAGGCAATAAATCACCGCCTGTGCCTTCAGATGCCCACGAGGCCCCTGCAAGATAAGACTCCCTCACAGCAACTCAGGAACTGGGCTAGCTTAAAACGAAACTGCGCTCCCTGCTCACAAAACCACAATAATAAAAAGAGGACTACTGTCTCTTCTCCTCATATGGGGCGGCCATCTTTGCCTAGTCTCTCTCTCGGGTGGATAGCCGGGGTTTACACTCATGTGTTTACACCATTTTCTGGATAGAATGTCTACCTTCTTATATGGCAATACTATATCTCTAGTTGTACTATGTTCACTAGCAACTCCGTCATGACTTCAAATAAAGTAGTTGTAAAGGGTCAGCTGAAATTCCAGGAGCCTAGTCCCGACAGGCCGACGATTTCGAAGGGCTGGAAGAGGTCCCCCACTACACGGTGGAGGAGGGCACTGGACATTCCAGGAGCCTAGTCCCGACAGCTCGACGACTTCGGAGGGCTTGAAGTGGTCCCCCGCTACACGGCGGAGGAGGGCACTGGACATCGAATGCTGTCTTATTTAAAGCGCTTTGATAACCTATTCGGTTCAAGTTATTGAAATGTGCAACGTAACTGATTCTATGTAAACTGCTGTGTTAACATGTAACGAAACTTGTGCTATGTAAAGCGCTCTGATAACCTAATCGGTTCAAGTTCGCGCTATAGAAAACTCTAAAAATAAATAAATAAATAAATAAATAAGATGGAGGCTGAGCAACAGCCTCCCCAGACAGGCACACTGCTTCGCTACCATTCCTCATTTCAGGTTTAATCCCAGACAGTAGGTGTGGCAGGAGTTAGAGAGGGCTGCTGTAGGCAAGCGGCTGTGACCTTTCTAGCAGAGGCCTCTGACTGTCTCTTCCTGAACGCCACCTTTCGGCTTGATGGAAGTTGTGAGTAGGAAGCGAAAGTAGTGTGCTGTGCTGTGCAGAGATCATGTCTTGTTTGTTTGTCGCTCATAAAAGTGCTGCGCCCAAAGGCTGAGAGTTTACAGGTGCAAGGCCTTCGAGGGGGATTGTGCTCATATTTCACTGCTCCAGTGTGAGACTCCTCTTGACACTACTTGCTGGAGAAGCCATCACCGGATGGACGAGCGCTGAAACTTTTCAACCTCAGTCACAGATCTGGGTAAAATCTTCTTTTGCTCAGTTCGCCACGCTCGTTTGGACCCAACCATATGCAAAACAGTCTTGACTCTGCTCCTCAGTGAGAAAAAGAACAATGGATTAAACCCAGATCTCCTGACTGGGGGTGAGTGGTTGGAAAGTTTCAGCGCTCCGTCCATCATCTCCTTGTGTTTGCTTCGTTTGCCCTAAGTTGGCCGGGCATGCCCAGCTGTGGGTCCCTTGCTCACTTTGTCTCTGGAATCAAGCTAGCCTGGCTGATGAGGGGCGATACCCCGAAATTGGCCCTAGAATACTGGTTTCCGATCCAGGAAGGACTTGGCCTGGCAGTTGGAGCTGGACTGTTCCTACGAGGCACACTGTCAAGACTGATTTGCATGTGGCTGGGTCCAAACTGGGGTGGCAAAGTGACATGGATTAAACCCAGATATTTTGACTGGAGGTGAGTGTTTTAAAAGCTTCAGCCCTCCTTCCATAATCTTTTTGTGAAACCATGACCAGAAACAAAAGTCTAAGGCTGCTCCGCAGAGGAGAGATGCATTAGGTGAGGGGTTACAAGGCCCTGACAGAGAATCAATTTTCCCTCTCTGTAAAATACAGACTTGGGACCAGATTTATTGCTGGCAAAAAGGTTGTATTTTGCACAGGATGAGTGGAATGCCTGAGATCCAGGGTGTGTCATCGCCAGGCAGATGAGACAACATCACCTGAAAGTAGTTTGCAAGGAGCTGCCTGGCCTACTGCCCACCATGTAGGAGAGGGGCAGAGAGTGCAACTGCCTCCAGGGCCTCTCAGGTCTGCACCACACATCTGGCACTGGCTCTGCCAGAGAGCGGAGGGTCACCGAAGCCAAAGAATCCCTTCACCAGAAGATGGGCTCTTCACTTGTTTACAGAAAGGAGGTTTTGCTTTGGGCCTGGTCCTCGGGGGAGTCTGCACCCATACCTATGACCAGTTGCTATCTGCACCAATACCTATGAACAGTTGCTATCTGCATGTACCTCATGTTAGGGGCAGTCACACGTGCAATCTAGAGTGACAGCCTTGCACTGGGGGTTGCTCTGCCCCCACCCTCACCAGACACTGGGACACTGTTTAACTTTAGCAAAACCTATTTGTGGGTTGCCAGTCACAGGGGCATTGCAGGACAGGCCTATGGGCCAACGATACACATGTCTGCTCGGACTAATAACAGTGCACCTGCATCAGTGAGATTATACAGATTCTGCACTTGTGAGATTATACGTAGCCTACATCCGTGACATTATACTGAGCCTGCACCTGTGAGTTTATACTGAGACTGCATGTACGAGATTATGCTGAGGGTGCGCCTGTAAGATTATACTGAGCCTGCACATGTGAGATTATACTGAGGCTACACCAGTGAGATTATACTGAGCCTGCACACGTGAGATTATACTGAGCCTGCACCAGTGAGATTATACCGACCCTGCACCCATAAGATTATACTGAGCATGAATCTACAAGATTATACTGAGGCTGCACCTGTGAGATTATACTGAGCCTGTACCTGTGAGATTATACTGAGCCTGCACCTGCAATATTATACTGAGCCTGCACCTGTGAGATTATACTGAGCCTACAATCGTGCCATTATACTGAGCCTGCACCTGTGAGATTATACTAAGCCTACATCTACGAGATTATACTAAACCTGCACCTGTGAGATTATACTGAGTTTGCAACTGTGAGAATATACTGAGTTTTCACCTGTGAGATTATACTGAGCCTACTATTGTGACATTATACTGAGCCTGCACCTGTGAGATTACATTGTGCCTGCACACGTCAGATTATACTTGTTAGAATTGGGGGTCTCCGGTTGGCGCAGGTAAGTACTTGCGACAAGCGGGGACCCTCTCCTCTAAGTCAGGGCAAAGGATTACTCCCAGAAATAACCCCTGCTTACCCGTTAGGTAGTGTGGCGCAAGCAGTCTAGGCTAAACTCTGGAGTACATTGGGTTAAACATTTGCAGCATCACACACAATAAACCAACAACCCACCACACAATGACACAAGACTGGATTCTTTGTAAAAATATATCTCTTTATATAAACTTTACGCAGGCTTGTAAATACAGTCTTAAGTAGGCATAATTCAATTCCAGTTATTCTCTTGAAAATGGGCCACAGTTCGTGTTCAGCGTTTAAAAGAATTGTTCTTGTGCTTTTGAAAAGGGTTGCGGACTCTTCCCTAGTCCTGGTACGTTCCTTTGGTAAGATTTATGATCAGCCTGGGCCTCTCTGCGCCAACTATCAGACCCGGTCTGCCCAATCTCCCGCTTCTAGCGAGATCGGCGGCTGGGGAGTCACTGTCTGCCTGACGAGCGCGCTGCGCGGCTGTCAGGGGAGAGAGCGGGGGCCCGGGGAGCGCTCACTGCGCGGCTCCGGGGGCTCGGCTGAGGCAGAGGGCGGTGCGAGCGAGGCGGGACAGGGGCTCGCACCGCGGGACGGAAAACAGTACCTTTGTCTTTCTTGGGGGTCGGGTGCAGGCCGGCTCGGCGGTCCACGTCGCGGTGTCTTCCTCCCGGGGTTGGAGCGAGCGGCGGCTCGGCTCTGGCTCGGAGGTTGGCGTTGCGGCGCGGGTCGGGCAGACGGCGACACACCTCAGATCCTGGAAAAGGGGGGCAGAGCCCCGGGTAGCAGCGTGAGGCGCACACAAGCCTCTCAGGTCACAGCAGTTACTTGGCAAAGTCCGTTCTTGCGATGCTTCGCAGTTAGGCAGGCGGTAGGGACGGTGATTAGGCCAGCGAGGCTGGGCCTTACGGTGTCACCTGGTGCCGGCCAGTTAGCAGATGCGGTGCTCGGCGGGACGGGGTGCCAAGGGCCTCTTAGGAGGGGCGCAGGGATTCTTTCACGGCGCGCTCCTCTTTCCTTCAGCAGCTGCGTCGATCGGATTGCTGGCTCACAGCAGCTCCTTCTTCCAGGGGGACAGGGTAGCGCCCACTGTTCCTGGGGCGCTGGTCAGGGGGCAAGTTCCACAGCAAGCCCTTGGAGATCTTGGTAAAAGTTTGGCACAAGATGAATAAAAGCAAAGTCTTTCAGTCTTTCTTCTCCTGCTCTCCTTCAGCAGCAAGGCACCCACCACAGGCCAGTCTCCTGGGGTCAGAGTCAGTACTTCTCCTTGCAGCTTCCAGGGTCCTTCTCTTCAGGCAGAGCTTCTTCTTTGCGCAAACTGGATCTAATTTACAAGGAGCAGGGCTCCTACTTTTATACCCAGTTTCTTTTGTTCTTACAGGCCAGGGGTGCCTTTGCATAACTGTTCTCAGTCCCTGAGCACTTGTGGTGGGTACTTCTGCTTCTGCATTCAGTGTGAGGGCAGGCACATCAGCCGCTCCCCAGGGGGGCGGAGCCGGCATTGTGAAGACAGGGGCAGCTTGAGCACTTTGTTGACAAGCTTCGGTCCTTCCTGGGCCAGGTGCAGGCTGAGTCATCAGTCGCTCCCCAGGGGGGCGGAGCCAGCATTGTGGAGGCAGAGCACAGCCTGATGCATCACTCAGGGAAACTCCCACCTCCCACTAAGGTGTCATACTGCCATTCACCACCTGTCAACACCCAGCCCTGTCACTCACACACTCAGACAGTCAGATACACACAAGAGCAGAGGCGGGCTGAAATGGTTAGACAAGCAAATGCTAACTTTCTAAAAGTAGCATTTGCAAACCCAGGATATTAAAATAAACTTTACTAAAAGAAGTATTTTATTATTCTGAGTTCAGGCATACTAAACATGACTCTCTACCATGTTCCCTGAGCCTGCTGGGATTATAGAGTGTAATAATTCCAGCAGCCCATTCTGGCCTAAGGGGAGCAGGTAGCCTTACAATAGTGAAAAACGAATTTGGTTGTAAGTCACTATTAGGACATGCCACACACATCAGGGCTTGTCCTACCTTACACTTACAATGCACCCTGCCCTTAGGCCTACCATAGGGGTGACTAATATGAAGTTAAGGGAAGGTTTAGGGCTGGCAAGTGTGTGCACTTGCCCAGCCAGCATGACAGTACCAGACTGCACGCAGGTTCTGCAATGGCAGACCCTAGACACATTTTAAGGCTGCTTCTGTGGGTGGCGCAACCAGCGCTGCAGGCCCACTAGCAGTATTGGCACTTACAAGCCCTGGCACTCCTGGTGCACTTTACTAGGGACTAACAGTAAATCCAATGAACCAATTGTGGACATCAATCACATGTACAATTTTCAGTAGGGAGCACTTGCACTGCGGCACGGGTTGGCCGTGGCGCAGTGCCCTGAGTAGCGGACACCAGCAAAACATCTGAGGCACAACAGCAAAAAGTGGAAGGGAAACTCACGCCAAGGTGCCAGGTCTAACACGTGTCCCCTCCAGCTGAAATGTGGGGGGAACTACCCTTCCCCAGGGAGTTCCACATCACTAAGGCGGAAAAATCTGGACAGACCATCAGCATTGGCGTGATCTGTGCCAGGGCGGTGTTCCACCGTAAAGTCCATACTCTGTAGAGAAATGGACCACCTCAACAGTTTCGGGTTCTCACCCCTCATTTGCATCAACCATCTGAGGGGCCTGTGGTCGGTCTGAACTCGGAAGTGAGACCCAAACAAGTAGGGTCTTAGCTTCTTCAGTGCCCAGACCACAGCAAATGCTTCTCGCTCTATTGCACTCCACCTACTTTCCCGTGGAAGTAACCTCCTACTGATGAAGGCTACGGGTTGGTCAAAGCCCTCCTCAGTCATCTGTGAGAGAACAGCCCCTACACCATGCTCTGAAGCGTCTGTTTGCACGATGAATTCCTTGGAAAAATCAGGAGCCAGGAGCACGGGCGCCGTGCACATGGCAGTCTTCAGGGTGTCAAAAGCCTTCTGACAGGTGTCAGTCCAAATCACATTCCTGGGCTGCTTCTTAGAAGTCAGCTCTGTCAAGGGGGTCACAATTGTGCCATAGCCCTTGACAAACCTCCTGTAATACCCAGTGAGCCCCAGGAAGGCTCTCACTGCAGTCTGGGTCTTGGGGGGTTCCCAAGCCAGGATGGTCTCAATTTTGGGTTGCAAGGGTGCCACCTTGCCACTCCCCACTTGGTGTCCCAAGTACACCACTGAACCCTGCCCAATCTGGCACTTGCTTGCCTTGATTGTGAGGCCTGCTCTGCGCAGGGCCATCAACACTTCCCAGAGGTGTCGCAGGTGCTCTGGCCAGGTGCCACTGAACACCGCGATGTCATCCAGGTAGGCGGCACTGAACTCATCCAGCCCAGCCAACACCTGGTTGACCAATCTCTGAAAGGTGGCAGGGGCATTCTTCATCCCAAATGGCATAACCCGGAACTGGAAATGCCCATCTGGTGTAGAGAATGCTGACCTCTCCTTTGCCCCATCGGTCAAGGCGATCTGCCAGTACCCAGACGTTAAATCAAACGTGCTGAGGAACCGGGCAGCCCCTAGCCGATCAATGAGCTCATCAGCTCTGGGGATGGGGTGCGCGTCAGTCTTGGTGACTGAATTGAGTCCTCTGTAGTCCACACAGAACCGGAGTTCAGGTGTGGCTCCCGGCGCAGCAGCCTTTGGGACCAAGACCACGGGGCTGGACCAAGGACTGCTGGAAGACTCAACCACCCCAAGGGCAAGCATCTTGGAGACCTCCTCCTTGATGCAGGCCCTGACCCTGTCAGTCACTCTGTAAGCCTTATGCTTCACAGGTAAGCTGTCTCCTGTGTCCACATCATGGACGCACCAATCTGTGACACCAGGAACCAGGGAGAACAGATCCGGAAACTGCCCCAGCAATTGGCGGCAGTCTTCCTGTTGCTCAGGGGTCAGGGTGGGTGAGAGGTTAACTCCATCCACTGACCCATCTTTCTCAGAGGCCACTAAGAGGTCAGGAAGAGGCTCAGAGTCCTCCTCCATTCCATCATCAGTTGCCAACAACATGCCCACTTCGGACCTTCTTAAGTGGGGCTTGAGGCGGTTGACATGTAGGACCCTTAAAGGGTTCCTGGGCGTCTTCATGTCCACCAAGTATGTCACTGGGCTCTTGCGCTCCATGACCTCAAATGGTCCTGTCCACTTATCCTGAAGTGCACAGGGTTCCACTGGGGCCAAGACATACACCTCTTGTCCAGGCTGAAGCTCGACCAGAGTGGCATTCTGGTCGTACCACCGCTTCATCTCCTCCTGGCTGGCTTCAAGATTTGCCTCGGCAAGTTGTCTGAAGCGCCTGGTTTGGTTTCTGAAGGCCAGCATGTAGCTATATACATTCTGGGGAGGTTTCCTGGGAGATTGCTCCCAGCCTTCCTTTACCAAACTCAGTGGTCCTCTCACGGGGTGACCGTACAGCAGTTCAAAGGGGCTGAACCCTAGGGACTTCTGGGGTACCTCGCGATATGCAAAGAGCAGGCATGGTAAGAGGACGTCCCACTTACGCCTCATTGGACCTTCCAGGCCCATGATCATGCCTTTCAGGGTTCGGTTGAATCTCTCAACCAACCCGTTACCTTGGGGATGGTAAGGTGTGGTGAACTTGTAGGTTACACCACACTCTTGCCAAAGGGACTTCATATACTTGGATATGAAGTTGGTCCCCCTGTCGCTCACCACCTCTAGAGGGAATCCTACTCGCGAGAAAATTCCCATCAGTGCACGCCCCACCACGGGAGCCGTCACTGTCCTCAGAGGGATGGCTTCAGGGTACCGGGTGGCATGATCCACCAAGACCAGGATGAACCTGTTGCCCATGGCTGTCTTGGGGTCCAGAGGCCCAACAATGTCAATACCCACTCGTTGGAATGGCGTACTGACCACAGGGAAGGGTTGGAGGGGAGCCTTGTTCTTCCCTCCGCTCTTCCCACTTGCCTGGCAAGTTGGACAGGTCCTACAATGAGCATCTGAGCTCTTGTGCATTTGGGGCCAGTAAAAGTGGGTGACAAGCCTGTCATAGGTCTTGTCCATCCCCAAATGTCCTGCTAAAGGCACATCGTGAGCCAGTCCCAGTAGGAAGGCTCTGAACTTCTGGGGTACCACCAGCACACGGGCTGACCCAGGTTCAGCAGCCTTAGGCTCTGAATACAGGAGGTCGTTCTCCCAGTACACATAATGTGTTTTGGCCTGAACACCATTGGCCTGGTCTGCAGCCTGCTGCCGCATACCCACGAGAGAAGGGCATTCTTTCTGCTCCCTGCAGAATTCCTCCCTGGAGGGTCCTCCTTCTTGCTGCCAATGGGTCAGCTCAGGCAGGTCCCCCAGTTCAGCAATCTGTTCCCCAGTAGGCTCCAGGGCATCCCCCTCAAGGTCTGCTTCCTCCTGGACCGTGGGAACTTCAGGGGCCGGTTTCCCGCGCCCCCTGCGCCTTCTCCCTAAGGCCGGTTCCTGGGCCTCTCCTTCAGGCCCCAGGACCTCTTGATCACCCCTACTGGCTGCCATCGACCGGGTGGTCACGCACGCCCAGTCAGGCAGACCCACCATCCTTAGGTGAGTCGTTTTCTCCACCTTTTCCCAAGGGGAGTGCTCCAAGTCATTCCCTAGCAAACAGTCTACAGGCATGGCTTCTCTCACACAGACTTGCAGAGTACCAGAGACCCCCCCCCACTCGAAGGGAACTTGAGCCATGGGACACTGACTCTCTGAATTGTCAGCATTGACAACCCTACAGTAGGCATGGGGTACAACCTGCTCCTGAGACACCAGGTGATGCCTCACTGCAGTCACACTGGCTCCTGTGTCTCTAAGAGCCTCAGCTTTCTTACCATTGATGGTAACCACCTGCCCATATTTTTTAGTGTTAGAGGGCAGGTAATTTGTAGGGACCATCTCACTGTCTCCTAGTGAGACTAGGGTCATCTGAACGGGATCTCCACCCCCCGGGACTATCACTTCTTCTCCTAAGTGAACACTAGTCACTTGGCGGGGCGGAGCACCAGTGGGTGCTGGTTTTCCAAACAGGCGACACTTGGGGTCACTGGAGATGTGCCCCGGGTCACCACATTTGAAACAATTGAAGGGCCCCTTTGGAACAGGTCTACCTGTCGGGGCCCCGTTCTGCTTTGGGGGTGGGGGAGGCTGAGAACCTTTCTGCTGGTCCCCTTGGGGATTACTTTGGGGGCCTTTTTGGAACCCTTTCTGTTTTCCCTTGTCCCCCCCACTCTTCTGCTGGGGACCCTGCCCACTCTTGGCGGAGTCTCCCACTGGACCCTTGTGGACCCTGGTGCTGAGCCAGCGGTCCGCCTCCTCAGCAAGCTTCCTCGGGTTGGACAGCTTGCTATCAATCAGGTGCTGGCGTAACTCAGGAAAACAGTGATCAGACAAGTGCTCCCATGCAATTAAATCAAAGAGACCTTGAAAATCATTCACTTTGTTACCCTTCACCCAACCATCCAGTGCTCTGCAAAAAAAAGTCACATACTCCACATATGTATTCCCAGGACGCTTAGTACACCCCCTAAACTTCTGCCTATACATTTCAGGGGTAAGCCCATACCTGGTCATTAAGGCTTCTTTCATATGGGGATAGGATCTCTGCTCTTCAGTGGGCAAATCTAGCAGGGTGTCCCGCCCTTCGCTAAGGAACCTTCCCCACAACCCCGCTCCCCAATCCTTTTCAGGGACCCGGTGGGAAAACATGGCTACCTCATATGCCCTAAACCACTGTCCTATGTCATCCCCCTTAAAGAACTCCTTAACTACATCTTTGGGGATGTGCACTCTAGACTCTACCTGCACCGGCGTTGCGCTGCCACCAGAGGGAGGATGATCCAAGCTTTTCTCTTTTAGATTTATCTCCCTCATTTTCACTTCATGCTCCATTTGGAGTTTTCGCTCTTCTAGAGCCATCCTTTTGCTCTCAAGCTCCAGTTGGCCCTTCAAGTTTAATTCTGCCAGCTTCATTTCATGATCCCTGGTTTCTTTTCTGTCTGCCAGCTCCTCTGGCGACAGGCCTCTGCCAAAGCTATGGACGCTGCCTTCTCTGTCAGGTACACCAGTATCATCAGGTAACTCCTGATCCTCAGGTGCATTCCTAGATTCAATCCAAGCTTTCAGGGCTTTGTAGTAATCCGTTTTGTTCTTGCACCCTGCACGTGGAACCTTGAATCTCTTGGCAAAGAAGATTAGCTCATCTTTCTTGTATTCGTCCAGTTTTGACACATCCCATTCTATCTCCAACACCTCAGAGGTTACAGACACGGATTTCTCTACGCTGTTGGTGCCAGGCATGGCTTTAGACAAAAAGGGATCTTCTTCTAGCAGAGCAAAGTCACTTAAAAAGAAATTTGTGGCTCAGTTACTGGATTGTAATCACTGTGCAATGGTCACTAGTCAATGTATGGACACTGCAAATGTAAATTCGAGATCCTCACCGCTGCGTCCAATGTTAGAATTGGGGGTCTCCGGTTGGCGCAGGTAAGTACTTGCGACAAGCGGGGACCCTCTCCTCTAAGTCAGGGCAAAGGATTACTCCCAGAAATAACCCCTGCTTACCCGTTAGGTAGTGTGGCGCAAGCAGTCTAGGCTAAACTCTGGAGTACATTGGGTTAAACATTTGCAGCATCACACACAATAAACCAACAACCCACCACACAATGACACAAGACTGGATTCTTTGTAAAAATATATCTCTTTATATAAACTTTACGCAGGCTTGTAAATACAGTCTTAAGTAGGCATAATTCAATTCCAGTTATTCTCTTGAAAATGGGCCACAGTTCGTGTTCAGCGTTTAAAAGAATTGTTCTTGTGCTTTTGAAAAGGGTTGCGGACTCTTCCCTAGTCCTGGTACGTTCCTTTGGTAAGATTTATGATCAGCCTGGGCCTCTCTGCGCCAACTATCAGACCCGGTCTGCCCAATCTCCCGCTTCTAGCGAGATCGGCGGCCGGGGAGTCACTGTCTGCCTGACGAGCGCGCTGCGCGGCTGTCAGGGGAGAGAGCGGGGGCCCGGGGAGCGCTCACTGCGCGGCTCCGGGGGCTCGGCTGAGGCAGAGGGCGGTGCGAGCGAGGCGGGACAGGGGCTCGCACCGCGGGACGGAAAACAGTACCTTTGTCTTTCTTGGGGGTCGGGTGCAGGCCGGCTCGGCGGTCCACGTCGCGGTGTCTTCCTCCCGGGGTTGGAGCGAGCGGCGGCTCGGCTCTGGCTCGGAGGTTGGCGTTGCGGCGCGGGTCGGGCAGACGGCGACACACCTCAGATCCTGGAAAAGGGGGGCAGAGCCCCGGGTAGCAGCGTGAGGCGCACACAAGCCTCTCAGGTCACAGCAGTTACTTGGCAAAGTCCGTTCTTGCGATGCTTCGCAGTTAGGCAGGCGGTAGGGACGGTGATTAGGCCAGCGAGGCTGGGCCTTACGGTGTCACCTGGTGCCGGCCAGTTAGCAGATGCGGTGCTCGGCGGGACGGGGTGCCAAGGGCCTCTTAGGAGGGGCGCAGGGATTCTTTCACGGCGCGCTCCTCTTTCCTTCAGCAGCTGCGTCGATCGGATTGCTGGCTCACAGCAGCTCCTTCTTCCAGGGGGACAGGGTAGCGCCCACTGTTCCTGGGGCGCTGGTCAGGGGGCAAGTTCCACAGCAAGCCCTTGGAGATCTTGGTAAAAGTTTGGCACAAGATGAATAAAAGCAAAGTCTTTCAGTCTTTCTTCTCCTGCTCTCCTTCAGCAGCAAGGCACCCACCACAGGCCAGTCTCCTGGGGTCAGAGTCAGTACTTCTCCTTGCAGCTTCCAGGGTCCTTCTCTTCAGGCAGAGCTTCTTCTTTGCGCAAACTGGATCTAATTTACAAGGAGCAGGGCTCCTACTTTTATACCCAGTTTCTTTTGTTCTTACAGGCCAGGGGTGCCTTTGCATAACTGTTCTCAGTCCCTGAGCACTTGTGGTGGGTACTTCTGCTTCTGCATTCAGTGTGAGGGCAGGCACATCAGCCGCTCCCCAGGGGGGCGGAGCCGGCATTGTGAAGACAGGGGCAGCTTGAGCACTTTGTTGACAAGCTTCGGTCCTTCCTGGGCCAGGTGCAGGCTGAGTCATCAGTCGCTCCCCAGGGGGGCGGAGCCAGCATTGTGGAGGCAGAGCACAGCCTGATGCATCACTCAGGGAAACTCCCACCTCCCACTAAGGTGTCATACTGCCATTCACCACCTGTCAACACCCAGCCCTGTCACTCACACACTCAGACAGTCAGATACACACAAGAGCAGAGGCGGGCTGAAATGGTTAGACAAGCAAATGCTAACTTTCTAAAAGTAGCATTTGCAAACCCAGGATATTAAAATAAACTTTACTAAAAGAAGTATTTTATTATTCTGAGTTCAGGCATACTAAACATGACTCTCTACCATGTTCCCTGAGCCTGCTGGGATTATAGAGTGTAATAATTCCAGCAGCCCATTCTGGCCTAAGGGGAGCAGGTAGCCTTACAATAGTGAAAAACGAATTTGGTTGTAAGTCACTATTAGGACATGCCACACACATCAGGGCTTGTCCTACCTTACACTTACAATGCACCCTGCCCTTAGGCCTACCATAGGGGTGACTAATATGAAGTTAAGGGAAGGTTTAGGGCTGGCAAGTGTGTGCACTTGCCCAGCCAGCATGACAGTACCAGACTGCACGCAGGTTCTGCAATGGCAGACCCTAGACACATTTTAAGGCTGCTTCTGTGGGTGGCGCAACCAGCGCTGCAGGCCCACTAGCAGTATTGGCACTTACAAGCCCTGGCACTCCTGGTGCACTTTACTAGGGACTAACAGTAAATCCAATGAACCAATTGTGGACATCAATCACATGTACAATTTTCAGTAGGGAGCACTTGCACTGCGGCACGGGTTGGCCGTGGCGCAGTGCCCTGAGTAGCGGACACCAGCAAAACATCTGAGGCACAACAGCAAAAAGTGGAAGGGAAACTCACGCCAAGGTGCCAGGTCTAACACGTGTCCCCTCCAGCTGAAATGTGGGGGGAACTACCCTTCCCCAGGGAGTTCCACATCACTAAGGCGGAAAAATCTGGACAGACCATCAGCATTGGCGTGATCTGTGCCAGGGCGGTGTTCCACCGTAAAGTCCATACTCTGTAGAGAAATGGACCACCTCAACAGTTTCGGGTTCTCACCCCTCATTTGCATCAACCATCTGAGGGGCCTGTGGTCGGTCTGAACTCGGAAGTGAGACCCAAACAAGTAGGGTCTTAGCTTCTTCAGTGCCCAGACCACAGCAAATGCTTCTCGCTCTATTGCACTCCACCTACTTTCCCGTGGAAGTAACCTCCTACTGATGAAGGCTACGGGTTGGTCAAAGCCCTCCTCAGTCATCTGTGAGAGAACAGCCCCTACACCATGCTCTGAAGCGTCTGTTTGCACGATGAATTCCTTGGAAAAATCAGGAGCCAGGAGCACGGGCGCCGTGCACATGGCAGTCTTCAGGGTGTCAAAAGCCTTCTGACAGGTGTCAGTCCAAATCACATTCCTGGGCTGCTTCTTAGAAGTCAGCTCTGTCAAGGGGGTCACAATTGTGCCATAGCCCTTGACAAACCTCCTGTAATACCCAGTGAGCCCCAGGAAGGCTCTCACTGCAGTCTGGGTCTTGGGGGGTTCCCAAGCCAGGATGGTCTCAATTTTGGGTTGCAAGGGTGCCACCTTGCCACTCCCCACTTGGTGTCCCAAGTACACCACTGAACCCTGCCCAATCTGGCACTTGCTTGCCTTGATTGTGAGGCCTGCTCTGCGCAGGGCCATCAACACTTCCCAGAGGTGTCGCAGGTGCTCTGGCCAGGTGCCACTGAACACCGCGATGTCATCCAGGTAGGCGGCACTGAACTCATCCAGCCCAGCCAACACCTGGTTGACCAATCTCTGAAAGGTGGCAGGGGCATTCTTCATCCCAAATGGCATAACCCGGAACTGGAAATGCCCATCTGGTGTAGAGAATGCTGACCTCTCCTTTGCCCCATCGGTCAAGGCGATCTGCCAGTACCCAGACGTTAAATCAAACGTGCTGAGGAACCGGGCAGCCCCTAGCCGATCAATGAGCTCATCAGCTCTGGGGATGGGGTGCGCGTCAGTCTTGGTGACTGAATTGAGTCCTCTGTAGTCCACACAGAACCGGAGTTCAGGTGTGGCTCCCGGCGCAGCAGCCTTTGGGACCAAGACCACGGGGCTGGACCAAGGACTGCTGGAAGACTCAACCACCCCAAGGGCAAGCATCTTGGAGACCTCCTCCTTGATGCAGGCCCTGACCCTGTCAGTCACTCTGTAAGCCTTATGCTTCACAGGTAAGCTGTCTCCTGTGTCCACATCATGGACGCACCAATCTGTGACACCAGGAACCAGGGAGAACAGATCCGGAAACTGCCCCAGCAATTGGCGGCAGTCTTCCTGTTGCTCAGGGGTCAGGGTGGGTGAGAGGTTAACTCCATCCACTGACCCATCTTTCTCAGAGGCCACTAAGAGGTCAGGAAGAGGCTCAGAGTCCTCCTCCATTCCATCATCAGTTGCCAACAACATGCCCACTTCGGACCTTCTTAAGTGGGGCTTGAGGCGGTTGACATGTAGGACCCTTAAAGGGTTCCTGGGCGTCTTCATGTCCACCAAGTATGTCACTGGGCTCTTGCGCTCCATGACCTCAAATGGTCCTGTCCACTTATCCTGAAGTGCACAGGGTTCCACTGGGGCCAAGACATACACCTCTTGTCCAGGCTGAAGCTCGACCAGAGTGGCATTCTGGTCGTACCACCGCTTCATCTCCTCCTGGCTGGCTTCAAGATTTGCCTCGGCAAGTTGTCTGAAGCGCCTGGTTTGGTTTCTGAAGGCCAGCATGTAGCTATATACATTCTGGGGAGGTTTCCTGGGAGATTGCTCCCAGCCTTCCTTTACCAAACTCAGTGGTCCTCTCACGGGGTGACCGTACAGCAGTTCAAAGGGGCTGAACCCTAGGGACTTCTGGGGTACCTCGCGATATGCAAAGAGCAGGCATGGTAAGAGGACGTCCCACTTACGCCTCATTGGACCTTCCAGGCCCATGATCATGCCTTTCAGGGTTCGGTTGAATCTCTCAACCAACCCGTTACCTTGGGGATGGTAAGGTGTGGTGAACTTGTAGGTTACACCACACTCTTGCCAAAGGGACTTCATATACTTGGATATGAAGTTGGTCCCCCTGTCGCTCACCACCTCTAGAGGGAATCCTACTCGCGAGAAAATTCCCATCAGTGCACGCCCCACCACGGGAGCCGTCACTGTCCTCAGAGGGATGGCTTCAGGGTACCGGGTGGCATGATCCACCAAGACCAGGATGAACCTGTTGCCCATGGCTGTCTTGGGGTCCAGAGGCCCAACAATGTCAATACCCACTCGTTGGAATGGCGTACTGACCACAGGGAAGGGTTGGAGGGGAGCCTTGTTCTTCCCTCCGCTCTTCCCACTTGCCTGGCAAGTTGGACAGGTCCTACAATGAGCATCTGAGCTCTTGTGCATTTGGGGCCAGTAAAAGTGGGTGACAAGCCTGTCATAGGTCTTGTCCATCCCCAAATGTCCTGCTAAAGGCACATCGTGAGCCAGTCCCAGTAGGAAGGCTCTGAACTTCTGGGGTACCACCAGCACACGGGCTGACCCAGGTTCAGCAGCCTTAGGCTCTGAATACAGGAGGTCGTTCTCCCAGTACACATAATGTGTTTTGGCCTGAACACCATTGGCCTGGTCTGCAGCCTGCTGCCGCATACCCACGAGAGAAGGGCATTCTTTCTGCTCCCTGCAGAATTCCTCCCTGGAGGGTCCTCCTTCTTGCTGCCAATGGGTCAGCTCAGGCAGGTCCCCCAGTTCAGCAATCTGTTCCCCAGTAGGCTCCAGGGCATCCCCCTCAAGGTCTGCTTCCTCCTGGACCGTGGGAACTTCAGGGGCCGGTTTCCCGCGCCCCCTGCGCCTTCTCCCTAAGGCCGGTTCCTGGGCCTCTCCTTCAGGCCCCAGGACCTCTTGATCACCCCTACTGGCTGCCATCGACCGGGTGGTCACGCACGCCCAGTCAGGCAGACCCACCATCCTTAGGTGAGTCGTTTTCTCCACCTTTTCCCAAGGGGAGTGCTCCAAGTCATTCCCTAGCAAACAGTCTACAGGCATGGCTTCTCTCACACAGACTTGCAGAGTACCAGAGACCCCCCCCCACTCGAAGGGAACTTGAGCCATGGGACACTGACTCTCTGAATTGTCAGCATTGACAACCCTACAGTAGGCATGGGGTACAACCTGCTCCTGAGACACCAGGTGATGCCTCACTGCAGTCACACTGGCTCCTGTGTCTCTAAGAGCCTCAGCTTTCTTACCATTGATGGTAACCACCTGCCCATATTTTTTAGTGTTAGAGGGCAGGTAATTTGTAGGGACCATCTCACTGTCTCCTAGTGAGACTAGGGTCATCTGAACGGGATCTCCACCCCCCGGGACTATCACTTCTTCTCCTAAGTGAACACTAGTCACTTGGCGGGGCGGAGCACCAGTGGGTGCTGGTTTTCCAAACAGGCGACACTTGGGGTCACTGGAGATGTGCCCCGGGTCACCACATTTGAAACAATTGAAGGGCCCCTTTGGAACAGGTCTACCTGTCGGGGCCCCGTTCTGCTTTGGGGGTGGGGGAGGCTGAGAACCTTTCTGCTGGTCCCCTTGGGGATTACTTTGGGGGCCTTTTTGGAACCCTTTCTGTTTTCCCTTGTCCCCCCCACTCTTCTGCTGGGGACCCTGCCCACTCTTGGCGGAGTCTCCCACTGGACCCTTGTGGACCCTGGTGCTGAGCCAGCGGTCCGCCTCCTCAGCAAGCTTCCTCGGGTTGGACAGCTTGCTATCAATCAGGTGCTGGCGTAACTCAGGAAAACAGTGATCAGACAAGTGCTCCCATGCAATTAAATCAAAGAGACCTTGAAAATCATTCACTTTGTTACCCTTCACCCAACCATCCAGTGCTCTGCAAAAAAAAGTCACATACTCCACATATGTATTCCCAGGACGCTTAGTACACCCCCTAAACTTCTGCCTATACATTTCAGGGGTAAGCCCATACCTGGTCATTAAGGCTTCTTTCATATGGGGATAGGATCTCTGCTCTTCAGTGGGCAAATCTAGCAGGGTGTCCCGCCCTTCGCTAAGGAACCTTCCCCACAACCCCGCTCCCCAATCCTTTTCAGGGACCCGGTGGGAAAACATGGCTACCTCATATGCCCTAAACCACTGTCCTATGTCATCCCCCTTAAAGAACTCCTTAACTACATCTTTGGGGATGTGCACTCTAGACTCTACCTGCACCGGCGTTGCGCTGCCACCAGAGGGAGGATGATCCAAGCTTTTCTCTTTTAGATTTATCTCCCTCATTTTCACTTCATGCTCCATTTGGAGTTTTCGCTCTTCTAGAGCCATCCTTTTGCTCTCAAGCTCCAGTTGGCCCTTCAAGTTTAATTCTGCCAGCTTCATTTCATGATCCCTGGTTTCTTTTCTGTCTGCCAGCTCCTCTGGCGACAGGCCTCTGCCAAAGCTATGGACGCTGCCTTCTCTGTCAGGTACACCAGTATCATCAGGTAACTCCTGATCCTCAGGTGCATTCCTAGATTCAATCCAAGCTTTCAGGGCTTTGTAGTAATCCGTTTTGTTCTTGCACCCTGCACGTGGAACCTTGAATCTCTTGGCAAAGAAGATTAGCTCATCTTTCTTGTATTCGTCCAGTTTTGACACATCCCATTCTATCTCCAACACCTCAGAGGTTACAGACACGGATTTCTCTACGCTGTTGGTGCCAGGCATGGCTTTAGACAAAAAGGGATCTTCTTCTAGCAGAGCAAAGTCACTTAAAAAGAAATTTGTGGCTCAGTTACTGGATTGTAATCACTGTGCAATGGTCACTAGTCAATGTATGGACACTGCAAATGTAAATTCGAGATCCTCACCGCTGCGTCCAATGTTAGAATTGGGGGTCTCCGGTTGGCGCAGGTAAGTACTTGCGACAAGCGGGGACCCTCTCCTCTAAGTCAGGGCAAAGGATTACTCCCAGAAATAACCCCTGCTTACCCGTTAGGTAGTGTGGCGCAAGCAGTCTAGGCTAAACTCTGGAGTACATTGGGTTAAACATTTGCAGCATCACACACAATAAACCAACAACCCACCACACAATGACACAAGACTGGATTCTTTGTAAAAATATATCTCTTTATATAAACTTTACGCAGGCTTGTAAATACAGTCTTAAGTAGGCATAATTCAATTCCAGTTATTCTCTTGAAAATGGGCCACAGTTCGTGTTCAGCGTTTAAAAGAATTGTTCTTGTGCTTTTGAAAAGGGTTGCGGACTCTTCCCTAGTCCTGGTACGTTCCTTTGGTAAGATTTATGATCAGCCTGGGCCTCTCTGCGCCAACTATCAGACCCGGTCTGCCCAATCTCCCGCTTCTAGCGAGATCGGCGGCCGGGGAGTCACTGTCTGCCTGACGAGCGCGCTGCGCGGCTGTCAGGGGAGAGAGCGGGGGCCCGGGGAGCGCTCACTGCGCGGCTCCGGGGGCTCGGCTGAGGCAGAGGGCGGTGCGAGCGAGGCGGGACAGGGGCTCGCACCGCGGGACGGAAAACAGTACCTTTGTCTTTCTTGGGGGTCGGGTGCAGGCCGGCTCGGCGGTCCACGTCGCGGTGTCTTCCTCCCGGGGTTGGAGCGAGCGGCGGCTCGGCTCTGGCTCGGAGGTTGGCGTTGCGGCGCGGGTCGGGCAGACGGCGACACACCTCAGATCCTGGAAAAGGGGGGCAGAGCCCCGGGTAGCAGCGTGAGGCGCACACAAGCCTCTCAGGTCACAGCAGTTACTTGGCAAAGTCCGTTCTTGCGATGCTTCGCAGTTAGGCAGGCGGTAGGGACGGTGATTAGGCCAGCGAGGCTGGGCCTTACGGTGTCACCTGGTGCCGGCCAGTTAGCAGATGCGGTGCTCGGCGGGACGGGGTGCCAAGGGCCTCTTAGGAGGGGCGCAGGGATTCTTTCACGGCGCGCTCCTCTTTCCTTCAGCAGCTGCGTCGATCGGATTGCTGGCTCACAGCAGCTCCTTCTTCCAGGGGGACAGGGTAGCGCCCACTGTTCCTGGGGCGCTGGTCAGGGGGCAAGTTCCACAGCAAGCCCTTGGAGATCTTGGTAAAAGTTTGGCACAAGATGAATAAAAGCAAAGTCTTTCAGTCTTTCTTCTCCTGCTCTCCTTCAGCAGCAAGGCACCCACCACAGGCCAGTCTCCTGGGGTCAGAGTCAGTACTTCTCCTTGCAGCTTCCAGGGTCCTTCTCTTCAGGCAGAGCTTCTTCTTTGCGCAAACTGGATCTAATTTACAAGGAGCAGGGCTCCTACTTTTATACCCAGTTTCTTTTGTTCTTACAGGCCAGGGGTGCCTTTGCATAACTGTTCTCAGTCCCTGAGCACTTGTGGTGGGTACTTCTGCTTCTGCATTCAGTGTGAGGGCAGGCACATCAGCCGCTCCCCAGGGGGGCGGAGCCGGCATTGTGAAGACAGGGGCAGCTTGAGCACTTTGTTGACAAGCTTCGGTCCTTCCTGGGCCAGGTGCAGGCTGAGTCATCAGTCGCTCCCCAGGGGGGCGGAGCCAGCATTGTGGAGGCAGAGCACAGCCTGATGCATCACTCAGGGAAACTCCCACCTCCCACTAAGGTGTCATACTGCCATTCACCACCTGTCAACACCCAGCCCTGTCACTCACACACTCAGACAGTCAGATACACACAAGAGCAGAGGCGGGCTGAAATGGTTAGACAAGCAAATGCTAACTTTCTAAAAGTAGCATTTGCAAACCCAGGATATTAAAATAAACTTTACTAAAAGAAGTATTTTATTATTCTGAGTTCAGGCATACTAAACATGACTCTCTACCATGTTCCCTGAGCCTGCTGGGATTATAGAGTGTAATAATTCCAGCAGCCCATTCTGGCCTAAGGGGAGCAGGTAGCCTTACAATAGTGAAAAACGAATTTGGTTGTAAGTCACTATTAGGACATGCCACACACATCAGGGCTTGTCCTACCTTACACTTACAATGCACCCTGCCCTTAGGCCTACCATAGGGGTGACTAATATGAAGTTAAGGGAAGGTTTAGGGCTGGCAAGTGTGTGCACTTGCCCAGCCAGCATGACAGTACCAGACTGCACGCAGGTTCTGCAATGGCAGACCCTAGACACATTTTAAGGCTGCTTCTGTGGGTGGCGCAACCAGCGCTGCAGGCCCACTAGCAGTATTGGCACTTACAAGCCCTGGCACTCCTGGTGCACTTTACTAGGGACTAACAGTAAATCCAATGAACCAATTGTGGACATCAATCACATGTACAATTTTCAGTAGGGAGCACTTGCACTGCGGCACGGGTTGGCCGTGGCGCAGTGCCCTGAGTAGCGGACACCAGCAAAACATCTGAGGCACAACAGCAAAAAGTGGAAGGGAAACTCACGCCAAGGTGCCAGGTCTAACAATACTGCACATGCACCTGTGAAAATATGCTGAGCATGCATCCAAGACAGTATACTGAGCCTGGACCTGTAACAATATACTGAGTCTACACATGTCAGATTATACTGAGCCTGCACCTGTAAAATTATACTGAGCCTGCATCCGTGACATTATGCTGAGCCTCCACCTGTGAGATTATACTGAACCTGCATCTGTGACAGGTAAGTAGGTAAGTAGAGCGCTCTATAAATGCCTATGATTGATTGATTGATTGACATTATACTAAACCTGCACCAGTGAGATTATACTGAGCCTACATCTCAATCAATCAATCAATCAATCAAGGTGTTTGTTACATCTGTTAGATTATACTGAGCCTGCACCTGTGAGATTTCACTGAGCATGCATCTACAAGATTATTCTGAGGATGCACCTGTGAGATTATACTGAGCCTGCACACGTGAGACTATACTGAGGCTGCACACGTGAGATTATAGAGCGCCTATATCTGAGAAGTTATATTGATCCTGCACCTGTGAGATTATACAGAGCCTACATCTGTGACATTGTACTGAGCCTGCATCCATGAGATTATACTGAACCTGTACCAGTGAGATTATACTGAGCCTGAACCTGGGAGATTATACTGAGCCTGCACCTGTGAGAATATACTGAGCCTGCACCTGTGCCTGCACCTGCCAGATTATACTGAGCCTGCCCCAGTGATATTATACTGAGCCTGCACCTGCAAGATTATACTGAGCCTGCACCTGTGAGATTATACTGAGCCTGCACCTGCTAGATTATACTGAGTCTGCACCTGTGAGTTTAAACTGAGCCTGCACCGGTGAGAATATACTGAGCCTGCACCCATAGAATTATATTGAGCCTGTACCTGTGAGATTATACTGAGCTACCTGTGAGAATATACTAAACCACCACCAGTGAGATTATACTGAGCCTGCACCCATAGGATTATTCTGAGTCTGCACCTGTGAGTTTAAACTGAGCCTGCACATGTGAGATTATACTGAGCCTGCACCCGTAAAATTATACTGAGCCTGCACCTGCTAGATTATACTGAGTCTGCACCTGTGAGCTTAAACTGAGCCTCCACCTGTGAGATTATACTGAGTCTGCACCTGTGAGTTTAAACTGAACCTGCACCAGTGAGATTCTACTGAGCCTGTACCTCTGAGTTTATATTGAGCCTGAACACGTTAGATTATACAGAGCCTGCACCCATGAGATTATACTGAGCCTGCACCTGTGAGATTATACTGTGCCTGCACTAGTGAGATTATACTGAGCCTGCACCCTTGAGATTATACTGAACCTGCACCTGTGAGATTATACTGAGCCTGCACCAGTGAGATTATAATGAGTTTGCACCTGCAGGATTATACTGAGCCTGCACCTGTGAGTTTAAACTGAGCCTGCACCTGTGAGATTATACTGAGCCTGCACCCGTAAAATTATACTGAGCCTGCACCTGCTAGATTATACTGAGTCTGCACCTGTGAATTTAAACTGAGCCTCCACCTGTGAGATTATACTGAGCCTGCCCCTGTAAAATTATATTGAGCCTGCACCTGCTAGATTATACTGAGTCTGCACCTGTGAGTTTAAACTGAGCCTCCATCTGTGAGATTATACTGAGCCTGCCCCCCGTAAAATTATACTGAGCCTCCATCTGTGAGATTATACTGTGCATGCACCTGGGAGATCATACTGAGCCTGCACCAGTGAGATTATACCGAGCCTGCACCAGTGAGATTATCATGACTCTGCACCTGTGAGATTATACTGAGCCTGCACCTGTGGGACGATACTGACCCTGGAACAGTGATATTATACTGAGCCTGCACCCGTAAAATTATACTGAGCCTGCACTTGCTATATTATACTGAGTCTGCAACTGTGAGATTCTACTGAGCCTGCACCCATAAAAGTATACCGAGCCTGCACCTGTGAGATTATACTGAGCCTGCACCTGTGAGATCATACTGAGCCTGCACCTGTGAGATTAAACTGAGCCTGCACCTGGGAGATTCTACTGAGCCTGCACCAGTGAGATTCTACTGAGCCTGTACCTGTGAGATTATATTGAGCCTGAACACATGAGATTATGCATAGCCTGCACCCATGAGATTATACTGAGCCTGTATCCAAAAGATTATACTGAGGCTGCACCTGTGAGAATATACTGAGCCTGTACCTGTGATAATATATTGAGCCTGAACATGTGAGATTAAACCGAGCCTGCACCTGTGAGAATATACTGATCCTGCACCTGTGAGATTATACTGAGTCTGCACCTGCTAGATTATACTGAGCCTGCACCTGTAATTTTAAACTGAGCCTGCACCTGTGAGATGATACTGAGCCTGCACCCGTAAAATTATACTGAGCCTGCACTTGCTAGATTATACTGAGTCTGCACCTGTGAGTTTAAACTGAGCCTGCAGCTGTGAGATTCTTTTGAGCCTGCACCCATAAAATTATACCGAGCTTGCACCTGTGAGATTATACTGAGCCTGCACCTGTGAGATCATACTGAGCCTGCACCTGTGAGATTAAACTGAGCCTGCACCTGTGAGATTCTACTGAGCCTGCACCAGTGAGATTCTACTGAGCCTGTACCTGTGAGATTATATTGAGCCTGAACACGTGAGATTATGCATAGCCTGCACCCATGAGATTATACTGAGCCTGTATCTACAAGATTATACTGAGGCTGCACCTGTGAGAATATACTGAGCCTGCACCTGTGAGATCATACTGAGCCTGCACCCATGAGATTATACTGAGTCTGCACCTGTGAGTTTAAACTCAGCCTGCACCTGTGAGATTCTACTGAGCCTGCACCAGTGAGATTCTACTGAGTCTGTGCCTGTGAGATTATATTGAGCCTGAACATGTGAGATTATGCATAGCCTGCACCCATGAGATTATACTGAGCCTGTATCTACAAGATTATACTGAGACTGCACCTGTGAGATTATACTGAGCCTGCACCTGTAATATTATACTGAGCCTGCACCAGTGAGATTATACTGAGCCTGCACCTGAGAGATTATATTGATCTTGCACCAGTGAGATTATACTGAGCCCTACCCGTGAGATTATACTGATGCTGCATCCTTGAGATTATACTGAGCCTGCACTTGTGAGATTCTACTGAGCCTGTACCTCTGAGTTTATATTGAGCCTGAACATGTTAGATTATACAGAGCCTGCACCCATGAGATTATACTGAGCCTGTATCTACAAGATTATACTGAGACTGCACCTGTGAGATTATACTGCGGCTGCACCAGTGAGATTATACTGAGCCTGCATCCTTGAGATTATACTGAACCTGCACCTGTGAGATTATACTGAGTCTGCACCTGCTAGATTATACTGAGCCTGCACCTGTAATTTTAAACTGAGCCTGCACCTGTGAGATGATACTGAGCCTGCACCCGTAAAATTATACTGAGCCTGCACTTGCTAGATTATACTGAGTCTGCACCTGTGAGTTTAAACTGAGCCTGCAGCTGTGAGATTCTTTTGAGCCTGCACCCATAAAATTATACCGAGCCTGCACCTGTGAGGATATACTGATCCTGCACCTGTGAGATTATACTGAGTCTGCACCTGCTAGATTATACTGAGCCTGCACCTGTAATTTTAAACTGAGCCTGCACCTGTGAGATGATACTGAGCCTGCACCCGTAAAATTATACTGAGCCTGCACTTGCTAGATTATACTGAGTCTGCACCTGTGAGTTTAAACTGAGCCTGCAGCTGTGAGATTCTTTTGAGCCTGCACCCATAAAATTATACCGAGCTTGCACCTGTGAGATTATACTGAGCCTGCACCTGTGAGATCATACTGAGCCTGCACCTGTGAGATTAAACTGAGCCTGCACCTGTGAGATTCTACTGAGCCTGCACCAGTGAGATTCTACTGAGCCTGTACCTGTGAGATTATATTGAGCCTGAACACGTGAGATTATGCATAGCCTGCACCCATGAGATTATACTGAGCCTGTATCTACAAGATTATACTGAGGCTGCACCTGTGAGAATATACTGAGCCTGCACCTGTGAGATCATACTGAGCCTGCACCCATGAGATTATACTGAGTCTGCACCTGTGAGTTTAAACTGAGCCTGCACCTGTGAGATTCTACTGAGCCTGCACCAGTGAGATTCTACTGAGTCTGTGCCTGTGAGATTATATTGAGCCTGAACATGTGAGATTATGCATAGCCTGCACCCATGAGATTATACTGAGCCTGTATCTACAAGATTATACTGAGACTGCACCTGTGAGATTATACTGAGCCTGCACCTGTGATATTATACTGAGCCTGCACCAGTGAGATTATACTGAGCCTGCACCTGAGAGATTATATTGATCTTGCACCAGTGAGATTATACTGAGCCCTACCCGTGAGATTATACTGATGCTGCATCCTTGAGATTATACTGAGCCTGCACTTGTGAGATTCTACTGAGCCTGTACCTCTGAGTTTATATTGAGCCTGAACATGTTAGATTATACAGAGCCTGCACCCATGAGATTATACTGAGCCTGTATCTACAAGATTATACTGAGACTGCACCTGTGAGATTATACTGCGGCTGCACCAGTGAGATTATACTGAGCCTGCATCCTTGAGATTATACTGAACCTGCACCTGTGAGATTATACTGAGTCTGCACCTGCTAGATTATACTGAGCCTGCACCTGTAATTTTAAACTGAGCCTGCACCTGTGAGATGATACTGAGCCTGCACCCGTAAAATTATACTGAGCCTGCACTTGCTAGATTATACTGAGTCTGCACCTGTGAGTTTAAACTGAGCCTGCAGCTGTGAGATTCTTTTGAGCCTGCACCCATACAATTATACCGAGCCTGCATCTGTGAGATTATACTGAGCCTGCACCTGTGAGATCATACTGAGCCTGCACCTGTGAGATTAAACTGAGCCTGCACCTGTGAGATTCTACTGAGCCTGCACCAGTAAGATTCTACTGAGCCTGTACCTGTGAGATTATATTGAGCCTGAACACGTGAGATTATGCATAGCCTGCACCCATGAGATTCTACTGAGCCTGTATCTACAAGATTATACTGAGGCTGCACCTGTGAGAATATACTGAGCCTGCACCTGTGAGGTCATACTGAGCCTGCACCCATGAGATTATACTGAGTCTGCACCTGTGAGTTTAAACTGAGCCTGCACCTGTGAGATTCTACTGAGCCTGCACCAGTGAGATTCTACTGAGCCTGTGCCTGTGAGATTATATTGAGCCTGAACATGTGGGATTATGCATAGCCTGCACCCATGAGATTATACTGAGCCTGTATCTACAAGATTATACTGAGACTGCACCTGTGAGATTATACTGAGCCTGCACCTGTAATATTATACTGAGCCTGCACCAGTGAGATTATACTGAGCCTGCACCTGAGAGATTATACTGATCTTGCACCAGTGAGATTATACTGAGCTCTACCCGTGAGATTATACTGATGCTGCATCCTTGAGATTATACTGAGCATGCACTTGTGAGATTCTACTGAGCCTGTACCTCTGAGTTTATATTGAGCCTGAACATGTTAGATTATACAGAGCCTGCACCCATGAGATTATACTGAGCCTGTATCTACAAGATTATACTGAGACTGCACCTGTGAGATTATACTGCGGCTGCACCAGTGAGATTATACTGAGCCTGCACCCTTGAGATTATACTGAACCTCCACCTGTGAGATTATACTGAGCCTGCACCAGTGAAATTATAATGAGTTTGCACCTGCAAGATTATACTGAGCCTGCATCTGTGAGTTTAAACTGAGCCTGCACCTGTGAGATTATACTGAGCCTGCACCCGTAAAATTATACTGAGCCTGCACCTGCTAGATTATACTGAGTCTGCACCTGTGAATTTAAACTGAGCCTCCACCTGTGAGATTATACTGAGCCTGCCCCCGTAAAATTATATTGAGCCTGCACCTGCTAGATTATACTGAGTCTGCACCTGTGAGTTTAAACTGAGCCTCCACCTGTGAGATTACACTGAGCCTGCCCACGGTAAAATTATACTGAGCCTCCATCTGTGAGATATTACTGTGCATGCACCTGGGAGATCATACTGAGCCTGCACCAGTGAGATTATACTGAGCCTGCACCAGTGAGATTATCATGACCCGGCACCTTTGAGATTATACTGAGCCTGCACCTGTGAGACGATACTGACGCTGGAACAGTAATATTATACTGAGTCTGCACCTGCTAGATTATACTGAGCCTGCACCTGTAATTTTAAACTGAGCCTGCACCTGTGAGATCATACTGAGCCTGTACCTGTAAAATTATACTGAGCCTGCACTTGCTATATTATACTGAGTCTGCACCTGTGAGTTTAAACTGAGCCTCCATTTGTGAGATTATACTGAGCCTGCCCCCCGTAAAATTATACCGAGCCTGCACCTGTGAGATTATACTGAGCCTGCACCTGTGAGATCATACTGAGCCTGCACCTGTGAGATCAAACTGAGCCTGCACCTGGGAGATTATACTGAGCCTGCACCAGTGAGATTCTACTGAGCCTGTACCTGTGAGATTATATTGAGCCTGAATACATGAGATTATGCATAGCCTGCACCCATGAGATTATACTGAGCCTGTATCCAAAAGATTATACTGAGCCTGCACCTGTGAGAATATACTGATCCTGCACCTGTGAGAATATACTGAGTCTGCACCTGCTAGATTATACTGAGCCTGCACCTGTAATTTTAAACTGAGCCTGCACCTGTGAGATGATACTGAGCCTGCACCCGTAAAATTATACTGAGCCTGCACTTGCTAGATTATACTGAGTCTGCAGCTGTGAGTTTAAACTGAGCCTGCACCTTTGAGATTATACTGAGACTGCACCTGTGAGATCATACTGAGCCTTCACCAGTAAGATTATACTGAGCCTGCACCAGTGAGATTATCCTGAGCCTGAACCTGTGAGAATATACTGAGCCTGCACCTGTGAGATTATACTGAGGCTGCACCTGTGAGATTATCCTGAGCCTGAACCTGTGAGAATATACTGAGCCTGCACCTGTGAGATTGTACCGAGCCTGCATCTGTGAGATTATACTGAGCCTGCACCTGTGAGATTAAACTGAGCCTGCACCTGTGAGATTCTACTGAGCCTGCACCAGTAGGATTCTACTGAGCCTGTACCTGTGAGATTATATTGAGCCTGAACACGTGAGATTATGCATAGCCTGCACCCATGAGATTCTACTGAGCCTGTATCTACAAGATTATACTGAGGCTGCACCTGTGAGAATATACTGAGCCTGCACCTGTGAGATCATACTGAGCCTGCACCCATGAGATTATACTGAGTCTGCACCTGTGAGTTTAAACTGAGCCTGCACCTGTGAGATTCTACTGAGCCTGCACCAGTGAGATTCTACTGAGCCTGTGCCTGTGAGATTATATTGAGCCTGAACATGTCGGATTATGCATAGCCTGCACCCATGAGATTATACTGAGCCTGTATCTACAAGATTATACTGAGACTGCACCTGTGAGATTATACTGAGCCTGCACCTGTGATATTATACTGAGCCTGCACCAGTGAGATTATACTGAGCCTGCACCTTAGAGATTATACTGATCTTGCACCAGTGAGATTATACTGAGCCCTACCCGTGAGATTATACTGATGCTGCATCCTTCAGATTATACTGAGCCTGCACTTGTGAGATTCTACTGAGCCTGTACCTCTGAGTTTATATTGAGCATGAACATGTTAGATTATACAGAGCCTGCACCCATGAGATTATACTGAGCCTGTATCTACAAGATTATACTGAGACTGCACCTGTGAGATTATACTGCGGCTGCACCAGTAAGATTATACTGAGCCTGCACCCTTGAGATTATACTGAACCTGCACCTGTGAGATTATACTGAGTCTGCACCTGCTAGATTATACTGAGCCTGCACCTGTAATTTTAAACTGAGCCTGCACCTGTGAGATGATACTGAGCCTGCACCCGTAAAATTATACTGAGCCTCCACTTGCTAGATTATACTGAGTCTGCACCTGTGAGTTTAAACTGAGCCTGCAGCTGTGAGATTCTTTTGAGCCTGCACCCATAAAATTATACCGAGCCTGCATCTGTGAGATTATACTGAGCCTGCACCTGTGAGATCATACTGAGCCTGCACCTGTGAGATTAAACTGAGCCTGCACCTGTGAGATTCTACTGAGCCTGCACCAGTAAGATTCTACTGAGCCTGTACCTGTGAGATTATATTGAGCCTGAACACGTGAGATTATGCATAGCCTGCACCCATGAGATTCTACTGAGCCTGTATCTACAAGATGATACTGAGGCTGCACCTGTGAGAATATACTGAGCCTGCACCTGTGAGATCATACTGAGCCTGCACCCATGAGATTATACTGAGTCTGCACCTGTGAGTTTAAACTGAGCCTGCACCTGTGAGATTCTACTGAGCCTGCACCAGTGAGATTCTACTGAGCCTGTGCCTGTGAGATTATATTGAGCCTGAACATGTGGGATTATGCATAGCCTGCACCCATGAGATTATACTGAGCCTGTATCTACAAGATTATACTGAGACTGCACCTGTGAGATTATACTGAGCCTGCACCTGTAATATTATACTGAGCCTGCACCAGTGAGATCATACTGAGCCTGCACCTGAGAGATTATACTGATCTTGCACCAGTGAGATTATACTGAGCCCTACCCGTGAGATTATACTGATGCTGCATCCTTGAGATTATACTGAGCATGCACTTGTGAGATTCTACTGAGCCTGTACCTCTGAGTTTATATTGAGCCTGAACATGTTAGATTATACAGAGCCTGCACCCATGAGATTATACTGAGCCTGTATCTACAAGATTATACTGAGACTGCACCTGTGAGATTATACTGCGGCTGCACCAGTGAGATTATACTGAGCCTGCACCCTTGAGATTATACTGAACCTGCACCTGTGAGATTATACTGAGCCTGCACCAGTGAAATTATAATGAGTTTGCACCTGCAAGATTATACTGAGCCTGCATCTGTGAGTTTAAACTGAGCCTGCACCTGTGAGATTATACTGAGCCTGCACCCGTAAAATTATACTGAGCCTGCACCTGCTAGATTATACTGAGTCTGCACCTGTGAATTTAAACTGAGCCTCCACCTGTGAGATTATACTGAGCCTGCCCCCCGTAAAATTATATTGAGCCTGCACCTGCTAGATTATACTGAGTCTGCACCTGTGAGTTTAAACTGAGCCTCCACCTGTGAGATTACACTGAGCCTGCCCCCCGTAAAATTATACTGAGCCTCCATCTGTGAGATTATACTGTGCATGCACCTGGGAGATCATACTGAGCCTGCACCAGTGAGATTATACTGAGCCTGCACCAGTGAGATTATCATGACCCTGCACCTGTGAGATTATACTGAGCCTGCACCGGTGAGACGATACTGACCCTGGAACAGTGATATTATACTGAGTCTGCACCTGCTAGATTATACTGAGCCTGCACCTGTAATTTTAAACTGAGCCTGCACCTGTGAGATCATACTGAGCCTGCACCCGTAAAATTATACTGAGCCTGCACTTGCTATATTATACTGAGTCTGCACCTGTGAGTTTAAACTGAGCCTGCAGCTGTGAGATTCTACTGAGCCTGCACCCATAAAATTATACCGAGCCTGCACCTGTGAGATTATACTGAGCCTGCACCTGTGAGATCATACTGAGCCTGCACCTGTGAGATCAAACTGAGCCTGCACCTGGGAGATTCTACTGAGCCTGCACCAGTGAGATTCTACTGAGCCTGTACCTGTGAGATTATATTGAGCCTGAACACATGAGATTATGCATAGCCTGCACCCATGAGATTATACTGAGCATGTATCTACAAGATTATACTGAGGCTGCACCTGTGAGAATATACTGAGCCTGTACCTGTGATAATATATTGAGCCTTAACACGTGAGATTAAACTGAGCCTGCACCTGTGAGAATATACTGATCCTGCACCTGTGAGATTATACTGAGTCTGCACCTGCTAGATTATACTGAGCCTGCACCTGTAATTTTAAACTGAGCCTGCACCTGTGAGATGATACTGAGCCTGCACCCGTAAAATTATACTGAGCCTGCATTTGCTAGAATATACTGAGTCTGCACCTGTGAGTTTAAACTGAGCCTGCAGCTGTGAGATTCTTTTGAGCCTGCACCTGTGAGATTATACTGAGCCTGCACCTGTGAGATCATACTAAGCCTGCACCTGTGAGAATAAACTGAGCCTGCACCTGTGAGATTCTACTGAGCCTGCACCAGTGAGATTCTACTGAGCCTGTACCTGTGAGATTATATTGAGCCTGAACACGTGAGATTATGCATAGCCGGCACCCATGAGATTATACTGAGCCTGTATCTACAAGATTATACTGAGGCTGCACCTGTGAGAATATACTGAGCCTGCACCTGTGAGATCATACTGAGCCTGCACCCATGAGATTATACTGAGTCTGCACCTGTGAGTTTAAACTGAGCCTGCACCTGTGAGATCATACTGAGCCTGCACCTGTGAGATTAAACTGAACCTGCACCTGTGAGATTCTACTGAGCCTGCACCAGTGAGATTCTACTGAGCCTGTACCTGTGAGATTATATTGAGCCTGAACACGTGGGATTATGCATAGCCTGCACCCATGAGATTATACTGAGCCTGTATCTACAAGATTATACTGAGGCTGCACCTGTGAGAATATACTGAGCCTGCACCTGTGAGATCATACTGAGCCTGCACCCATGAGATTATACTGAGTCTGCACCTGTGAGTTTAAACTCAGCCTGCACCTGTGAGATTCTACTGAGCCTGCACCAGTGAGATTCTACTGAGTCTGTGCCTGTGAGATTATATTGAGCCTGAACATGTGAGATTATGCATAGCCTGCACCCATGAGATTATACTGAGCCTGTATCTACAAGATTATACTGAGACTGCACCTGTGAGATTATACTGAGCCTGCACCTGTAATATTATACTGAGCCTGCACCAGTGAGATTATACTGAGCCTGCACCTGAGAGATTATATTGATCTTGCACCAGTGAGATTATACTGAGCCCTACCCGTGAGATTATACTGATGCTGCATCCTTGAGATTATACTGAGCCTGCACTTGTGAGATTCTACTGAGCCTGTACCTCTGAGTTTATATTGAGCCTGAACATGTTAGATTATACAGAGCCTGCACCCATGAGATTATACTGAGCCTGTATCTACAAGATTATACTGAGACTGCACCTGTGAGATTATACTGCGGCTGCACCAGTGAGATTATACTGAGCCTGCATCCTTGAGATTATACTGAACCTGCACCTGTGAGATTATACTGAGTCTGCACCTGCTAGATTATACTGAGCCTGCACCTGTAATTTTAAACTGAGCCTGCACCTGTGAGATGATACTGAGCCTGCACCCGTAAAATTATACTGAGCCTGCACTTGCTAGATTATACTGAGTCTGCACCTGTGAGTTTAAACTGAGCCTGCAGCTGTGAGATTCTTTTGAGCCTGCACCCATAAAATTATACCGAGCCTGCACCTGTGAGGATATACTGATCCTGCACCTGTGAGATTATACTGAGTCTGCACCTGCTAGATTATACTGAGCCTGCACCTGTAATTTTAAACTGAGCCTGCACCTGTGAGATGATACTGAGCCTGCACCCGTAAAATTATACTGAGCCTGCACTTGCTAGATTATACTGAGTCTGCACCTGTGAGTTTAAACTGAGCCTGCAGCTGTGAGATTCTTTTGAGCCTGCACCCATAAAATTATACCGAGCTTGCACCTGTGAGATTATACTGAGCCTGCACCTGTGAGATCATACTGAGCCTGCACCTGTGAGATTAAACTGAGCCTGCACCTGTGAGATTCTACTGAGCCTGCACCAGTGAGATTCTACTGAGCCTGTACCTGTGAGATTATATTGAGCCTGAACACGTGAGATTATGCATAGCCTGCACCCATGAGATTATACTGAGCCTGTATCTACAAGATTATACTGAGGCTGCACCTGTGAGAATATACTGAGCCTGCACCTGTGAGATCATACTGAGCCTGCACCCATGAGATTATACTGAGTCTGCACCTGTGAGTTTAAACTGAGCCTGCACCTGTGAGATTCTACTGAGCCTGCACCAGTGAGATTCTACTGAGTCTGTGCCTGTGAGATTATATTGAGCCTGAACATGTGAGATTATGCATAGCCTGCACCCATGAGATTATACTGAGCCTGTATCTACAAGATTATACTGAGACTGCACCTGTGAGATTATACTGAGCCTGCACCTGTGATATTATACTGAGCCTGCACCAGTGAGATTATACTGAGCCTGCACCTGAGAGATTATATTGATCTTGCACCAGTGAGATTATACTGAGCCCTACCCGTGAGATTATACTGATGCTGCATCCTTGAGATTATACTGAGCCTGCACTTGTGAGATTCTACTGAGCCTGTACCTCTGAGTTTATATTGAGCCTGAACATGTTAGATTATACAGAGCCTGCACCCATGAGATTATACTGAGCCTGTATCTACAAGATTATACTGAGACTGCACCTGTGAGATTATACTGCGGCTGCACCAGTGAGATTATACTGAGCCTGCACCCTTGAGATTATACTGAACCTGCACCTGTGAGATTATACTGAGCCTGCACCAGTGAAATTATAATGAGTTTGCACCTGCAAGATTATACTGAGCCTGCATCTGTGAGTTTAAACTGAGCCTGCACCTGTGAGATTATACTGAGCCTGCACCCGTAAAATTATACTGAGCCTGCACCTGCTAGATTATACTGAGTCTGCACCTGTGAATTTAAACTGAGCCTCCACCTGTGAGATTATACTGAGCCTGCCCCCCGTAAAATTATATTGAGCCTGCACCTGCTAGATTATACTGAGTATGCACCTGTGAGTTTAAACTGAGCCTCCACCTGTGAGATTACACTGAGCCTGCCCCCCGTAAAATTATACTGAGCCTCCATCTGTGAGATTATACTGTGCATGCACCTGGGAGATCATACTGAGCCTGCACCAGTGAGATTATACTGAGCCTGCACCAGTGAGATTATACTGAGCCTGCACCTGTAATATTATACTGAGCCTGCACCAGTGAGATTATACTGAGCCTGCACCTGAGAGATTATATTGATCTTGCACCAGTGAGATTATACTGAGCCCTACCCGTGAGATTATACTGATGCTGCATCCTTGAGATTATACTGAGCCTGCACTTGTGAGATTCTACTGAGCCTGTACCTCTGAGTTTATATTGAGCCTGAACATGTTAGATTATACAGAGCCTGCACCCATGAGATTATACTGAGCCTGTATCTACAAGATTATACTGAGACTGCACCTGTGAGATTATACTGCGGCTGCACCAGTGAGATTATACTGAGCCTGCATCCTTGAGATTATACTGAACCTGCACCTGTGAGATTATACTGAGTCTGCACCTGCTAGATTATACTGAGCCTGCACCTGTAATTTTAAACTGAGCCTGCACCTGTGAGATGATACTGAGCCTGCACCCGTAAAATTATACTGAGCCTGCACTTGCTAGATTATACTGAGTCTGCACCTGTGAGTTTAAACTGAGCCTGCAGCTGTGAGATTCTTTTGAGCCTGCACCCATAAAATTATACCGAGCCTGCACCTGTGAGGATATACTGATCCTGCACCTGTGAGATTATACTGAGTCTGCACCTGCTAGATTATACTGAGCCTGCACCTGTAATTTTAAACTGAGCCTGCACCTGTGAGATGATACTGAGCCTGCACCCGTAAAATTATACTGAGCCTGCACTTGCTAGATTATACTGAGTCTGCACCTGTGAGTTTAAACTGAGCCTGCAGCTGTGAGATTCTTTTGAGCCTGCACCCATAAAATTATACCGAGCTTGCACCTGTGAGATTATACTGAGCCTGCACCTGTGAGATCATACTGAGCCTGCACCTGTGAGATTAAACTGAGCCTGCACCTGTGAGATTCTACTGAGCCTGCACCAGTGAGATTCTACTGAGCCTGTACCTGTGAGATTATATTGAGCCTGAACACGTGAGATTATGCATAGCCTGCACCCATGAGATTATACTGAGCCTGTATCTACAAGATTATACTGAGGCTGCACCTGTGAGAATATACTGAGCCTGCACCTGTGAGATCATACTGAGCCTGCACCCATGAGATTATACTGAGTCTGCACCTGTGAGTTTAAACTGAGCCTGCACCTGTGAGATTCTACTGAGCCTGCACCAGTGAGAATCTACTGAGTCTGTGCCTGTGAGATTATATTGAGCCTGAACATGTGAGATTATGCATAGCCTGCACCCATGAGATTATACTGAGCCTGTATCTACAAGATTATACTGAGACTGCACCTGTGAGATTATACTGAGCCTGCACCTGTGATATTATACTGAGCCTGCACCAGTGAGATTATACTGAGCCTGCACCTGAGAGATTATATTGATCTTGCACCAGTGAGATTATACTGAGCCCTACCCGTGAGATTATACTGATGCTGCATCCTTGAGATTATACTGAGCCTGCACTTGTGAGATTCTACTGAGCCTGTACCTCTGAGTTTATATTGAGCCTGAACATGTTAGATTATACAGAGCCTGCACCCATGAGATTATACTGAGCCTGTATCTACAAGATTATACTGAGACTGCACCTGTGAGATTATACTGCGGCTGCACCAGTGAGATTATACTGAGCCTGCATCCTTGAGATTATACTGAACCTGCACCTGTGAGATTATACTGAGTCTGCACCTGCTAGATTATACTGAGCCTGCACCTGTAATTTTAAACTGAGCCTGCACCTGTGAGATGATACTGAGCCTGCACCCGTAAAATTATACTGAGCCTGCACTTGCTAGATTATACTGAGTCTGCACCTGTGAGTTTAAACTGAGCCTGCAGCTGTGAGATTCTTTTGAGCCTGCACCCATACAATTATACCGAGCCTGCATCTGTGAGATTATACTGAGCCTGCACCTGTGAGATCATACTGAGCCTGCACCTGTGAGATTAAACTGAGCCTGCACCTGTGAGATTCTACTGAGCCTGCACCAGTAAGATTCTACTGAGCCTGTACCTGTGAGATTATATTGAGCCTGAACACGTGAGATTATGCATAGCCTGCACCCATGAGATTCTACTGAGCCTGTATCTACAAGATTATACTGAGGCTGCACCTGTGAGAATATACTGAGCCTGCACCTGTGAGGTCATACTGAGCCTGCACCCATGAGATTATACTGAGTCTGCACCTGTGAGTTTAAACTGAGCCTGCACCTGTGAGATTCTACTGAGCCTGCACCAGTGAGATTCTACTGAGCCTGTGCCTGTGAGATTATATTGAGCCTGAACATGTGGGATTATGCATAGCCTGCACCCATGAGATTATACTGAGCCTGTATCTACAAGATTATACTGAGACTGCACCTGTGAGATTATACTGAGCCTGCACCTGTAATATTATACTGAGCCTGCACCAGTGAGATTATACTGAGCCTGCACCTGAGAGATTATACTGATCTTGCACCAGTGAGATTATACTGAGCTCTACCCGTGAGATTATACTGATGCTGCATCCTTGAGATTATACTGAGCATGCACTTGTGAGATTCTACTGAGCCTGTACCTCTGAGTTTATATTGAGCCTGAACATGTTAGATTATACAGAGCCTGCACCCATGAGATTATACTGAGCCTGTATCTACAAGATTATACTGAGACTGCACCTGTGAGATTATACTGCGGCTGCACCAGTGAGATTATACTGAGCCTGCACCCTTGAGATTATACTGAACCTCCACCTGTGAGATTATACTGAGCCTGCACCAGTGAAATTATAATGAGTTTGCACCTGCAAGATTATACTGAGCCTGCATCTGTGAGTTTAAACTGAGCCTGCACCTGTGAGATTATACTGAGCCTGCACCCGTAAAATTATACTGAGCCTGCACCTGCTAGATTATACTGAGTCTGCACCTGTGAATTTAAACTGAGCCTCCACCTGTGAGATTATACTGAGCCTGCCCCCGTAAAATTATATTGAGCCTGCACCTGCTAGATTATACTGAGTCTGCACCTGTGAGTTTAAACTGAGCCTCCACCTGTGAGATTACACTGAGCCTGCCCACGGTAAAATTATACTGAGCCTCCATCTGTGAGATATTACTGTGCATGCACCTGGGAGATCATACTGAGCCTGCACCAGTGAGATTATACTGAGCCTGCACCAGTGAGATTATCATGACCCGGCACCTTTGAGATTATACTGAGCCTGCACCTGTGAGACGATACTGACGCTGGAACAGTAATATTATACTGAGTCTGCACCTGCTAGATTATACTGAGCCTGCACCTGTAATTTTAAACTGAGCCTGCACCTGTGAGATCATACTGAGCCTGTACCTGTAAAATTATACTGAGCCTGCACTTGCTATATTATACTGAGTCTGCACCTGTGAGTTTAAACTGAGCCTCCATTTGTGAGATTATACTGAGCCTGCCCCCCGTAAAATTATACCGAGCCTGCACCTGTGAGATTATACTGAGCCTGCACCTGTGAGATCATACTGAGCCTGCACCTGTGAGATCAAACTGAGCCTGCACCTGGGAGATTATACTGAGCCTGCACCAGTGAGATTCTACTGAGCCTGTACCTGTGAGATTATATTGAGCCTGAATACATGAGATTATGCATAGCCTGCACCCATGAGATTATACTGAGCCTGTATCCAAAAGATTATACTGAGCCTGCACCTGTGAGAATATACTGATCCTGCACCTGTGAGAATATACTGAGTCTGCACCTGCTAGATTATACTGAGCCTGCACCTGTAATTTTAAACTGAGCCTGCACCTGTGAGATGATACTGAGCCTGCACCCGTAAAATTATACTGAGCCTGCACTTGCTAGATTATACTGAGTCTGCAGCTGTGAGTTTAAACTGAGCCTGCACCTTTGAGATTATACTGAGACTGCACCTGTGAGATCATACTGAGCCTTCACCAGTAAGATTATACTGAGCCTGCACCAGTGAGATTATCCTGAGCCTGAACCTGTGAGAATATACTGAGCCTGCACCTGTGAGATTAAACTGAGGCTGCACCTGTGAGATTATCCTGAGCCTGAACCTGTGAGAATATACTGAGCCTGCACCTGTGAGATTATACCGAGCCTGCATCTGTGAGATTATACTGAGCCTGCACCTGTGAGATTAAACTGAGCCTGCACCTGTGAGATTCTACTGAGCCTGCACCAGTAGGATTCTACTGAGCCTGTACCTGTGAGATTATATTGAGCCTGAACACGTGAGATTATGCATAGCCTGCACCCATGAGATTCTACTGAGCCTGTATCTACAAGATTATACTGAGGCTGCACCTGTGAGAATATACTGAGCCTGCACCTGTGAGATCATACTGAGCCTGCACCCATGAGATTATACTGAGTCTGCACCTGTGAGTTTAAACTGAGCCTGCACCTGTGAGATTCTACTGAGCCTGCACCAGTGAGATTCTACTGAGCCTGTGCCTGTGAGATTATATTGAGCCTGAACATGTCGGATTATGCATAGCCTGCACCCATGAGATTATACTGAGCCTGTATCTACAAGATTATACTGAGACTGCACCTGTGAGATTATACTGAGCCTGCACCTGTGATATTATACTGAGCCTGCACCAGTGAGATTATACTGAGCCTGCACCTTAGAGATTATACTGATCTTGCACCAGTGAGATTATACTGAGCCCTACCCGTGAGATTATACTGATGCTGCATCCTTCAGATTATACTGAGCCTGCACTTGTGAGATTCTACTGAGCCTGTACCTCTGAGTTTATATTGAGCATGAACATGTTAGATTATACAGAGCCTGCACCCATGAGATTATACTGAGCCTGTATCTACAAGATTATACTGAGACTGCACCTGTGAGATTATACTGCGGCTGCACCTGTGAGATTATACTGAGGCTGCACCTGTGAGATTATCCTGAGCCTGAACCTGTGAGAATATACTGAGCCTGCACCTGTGAGATTATACCGAGTCTGCATCTGTGAGATTATACTGAGCCTGCACCTGTGAGATTAAACTGAGCCTGCACCTGTGAGATTCTACTGAGCCTGCACCAGTAGGATTCTACTGAGCCTGTACCTGTGAGATTATATTGAGCCTGAACACGTGAGATTATGCATAGCCTGCACCCATGAGATTCTACTGAGCCTGTATCTACAAGATTATACTGAGGCTGCACCTGTGAGAATATACTGAGCCTGCACCTGTGAGATCATACTGAGCCTGCACCCATGAGATTATACTGAGTCTGCACCTGTGAGTTTAAACTGAGCCTGCACCTGTGAGATTCTACTGAGCCTGCACCAGTGAGATTCTACTGAGCCTGTGCCTGTGAGATTATATTGAGCCTGAACATGTCGGATTATGCATAGCCTGCACCCATGAGATTATACTGAGCCTGTATCTACAAGATTATACTGAGACTGCACCTGTGAGATTATACTGAGCCTGCACCTGTGATATTATACTGAGCCTGCACCAGTGAGATTATACTGAGCCTGCACCTTAGAGATTATACTGATCTTGCACCAGTGAGATTATACTGAGCCCTACCCGTGAGATTATACTGATGCTGCATCCTTCAGATTATACTGAGCCTGCACTTGTGAGATTCTACTGAGCCTGTACCTCTGAGTTTATATTGAGCATGAACATGTTAGATTATACAGAGCCTGCACCCATGAGATTATACTGAGCCTGTATCTACAAGATTATACTGAGACTGCACCTGTGAGATTATACTGCGGCTGCACCAGTGAGATTATACTGAGCCTGCACCCTTGAGATTATACTGAACCTGCACCTGTGAGATTATACTGAGTCTGCACCTGCTAGATTATACTGAGCCTGCACCTGTAATTTTAAACTGAGCCTGCACCTGTGAGATGATACTGAGCCTGCACCCGTAAAATTATACTGAGCCTCCACTTGCTAGATTATACTGAGTCTGCACCTGTGAGTTTAAACTGAGCCTGCAGCTGTGAGATTCTTTTGAGCCTGCACCCATAAAATTATACCGAGCCTGCATCTGTGAGATTATACTGAGCCTGCACCTGTGAGATCATACTGAGCCTGCACCTGTGAGATTAAACTGAGCCTGCACCTGTGAGATTCTACTGAGCCTGCACCAGTAAGATTCTACTGAGCCTGTACCTGTGAGATTATATTGAGCCTGAACACGTGAGATTATGCATAGCCTGCACCCATGAGATTCTACTGAGCCTGTATCTACAAGATGATACTGAGGCTGCACCTGTGAGAATATACTGAGCCTGCACCTGTGAGATCATACTGAGCCTGCACCCATGAGATTATACTGAGTCTGCACCTGTGAGTTTAAACTGAGCCTGCACCTGTGAGATTCTACTGAGCCTGCACCAGTGAGATTCTACTGAGCCTGTGCCTGTGAGATTATATTGAGCCTGAACATGTGGGATTATGCATAGCCTGCACCCATGAGATTATACTGAGCCTGTATCTACAAGATTATACTGAGACTGCACCTGTGAGATTATACTGAGCCTGCACCTGTAATATTATACTGAGCCTGCACCAGTGAGATCATACTGAGCCTGCACCTGAGAGATTATACTGATCTTGCACCAGTGAGATTATACTGAGCCCTACCCGTGAGATTATACTGATGCTGCATCCTTGAGATTATACTGAGCATGCACTTGTGAGATTCTACTGAGCCTGTACCTCTGAGTTTATATTGAGCCTGAACATGTTAGATTATACAGAGCCTGCACCCATGAGATTATACTGAGCCTGTATCTACAAGATTATACTGAGACTGCACCTGTGAGATTATACTGCGGCTGCACCAGTGAGATTATACTGAGCCTGCACCCTTGAGATTATACTGAACCTGCACCTGTGAGATTATACTGAGCCTGCACCAGTGAAATTATAATGAGTTTGCACCTGCAAGATTATACTGAGCCTGCATCTGTGAGTTTAAACTGAGCCTGCACCTGTGAGATTATACTGAGCCTGCACCCGTAAAATTATACTGAGCCTGCACCTGCTAGATTATACTGAGTCTGCACCTGTGAATTTAAACTGAGCCTCCACCTGTGAGATTATACTGAGCCTGCCCCCCGTAAAATTATATTGAGCCTGCACCTGCTAGATTATACTGAGTATGCACCTGTGAGTTTAAACTGAGCCTCCACCTGTGAGATTACACTGAGCCTGCCCCCCGTAAAATTATACTGAGCCTCCATCTGTGAGATTATACTGTGCATGCACCTGGGAGATCATACTGAGCCTGCACCAGTGAGATTATACTGAGCCTGCACCAGTGAGATTATCATGACCCTGTACCTGTGAGATTATACTGAGCCTGCACCGGTGAGACGATACTGACCCTGGAACAGTGATATTATACTGAGTCTGCACCTGCTAGATTATACTGAGCCTGCACCTGTAATTTTAAACTGAGCCTGCACCTGTGAGATCATACTGAGCCTGCACCCGTAAAATTATACTGAGCCTGCACTTGCTATATTATACTGAGTCTGCACCTGTGAGTTTAAACTGAGCCTGCAGCTGTGAGATTCTACTGAGCCTGCACCCATAAAATTATACCGAGCCTGCACCTGTGAGATTATACTGAGCCTGCACCTGTGAGATCATACTGAGCCTGCACCTGTGAGATCAAACTGAGCCTGCACCTGGGAGATTCTACTGAGCCTGCACCAGTGAGATTCTACTGAGCCTGTACCTGTGAGATTATATTGAGCCTGAACACATGAGATTATGCATAGCCTGCACCCATGAGATTATACTGAGCATGTATCTACAAGATTATACTGAGGCTGCACCTGTGAGAATATACTGAGCCTGTACCTGTGATAATATATTGAGCCTTAACACGTGAGATTAAACTGAGCCTGCACCTGTGAGAATATACTGATCCTGCACCTGTGAGATTATACTGAGTCTGCACCTGCTAGATTATACTGAGCCTGCACCTGTAATTTTAAACTGAGCCTGCACCTGTGAGATGATACTGAGCCTGCACCCGTAAAATTATACTGAGCCTGCATTTGCTAGAATATACTGAGTCTGCACCTGTGAGTTTAAACTGAGCCTGCAGCTGTGAGATTCTTTTGAGCCTGCACCTGTGAGATTATACTGAGCCTGCACCTGTGAGATCATACTAAGCCTGCACCTGTGAGAATAAACTGAGCCTGCACCTGTGAGATTCTACTGAGCCTGCACCAGTGAGATTCTACTGAGCCTGTACCTGTGAGATTATATTGAGCCTGAACACGTGAGATTATGCATAGCCGGCACCCATGAGATTATACTGAGCCTGTATCTACAAGATTATACTGAGGCTGCACCTGTGAGAATATACTGAGCCTGCACCTGTGAGATCATACTGAGCCTGCACCCATGAGATTATACTGAGTCTGCACCTGTGAGTTTAAACTGAGCCTGCACCTGTGAGATTCTACTGAGCCTGCACCAGTGAGATTATACTGAGCCTGCACCTGAGAGAATATACTGATCTTGCACCAGTGAGATTATACTGAGCCCTACCCGTGAGATTATACTGATGCTGCATCCTTGAGATTATACTGAGCCTGCACATGTGAGATTATACTGAGCCTGCACCTGTGAGATTATAATGAGTTTGCACCTGCAAGATTATACTGAGCCTGCATCTGCTAGATTATACTGAGTCTGCACCTGTGAGTTTAAACTGAGCCTGCACCTGTGAGAATATACTGAGCCTGCAACCGTAAAATTATACAGAGCCTGCACCTGCTAGATTATACTGAGTCTGCACCTGTGAGTTTAAACTGAGCCTCCACCTGTGAGATTATACTGAGCCTGCCCCCGTAAAATTATACTGAGCCTGCATCTGTGAGATCATACTGAGCATGCACCTGGGAGATCATACTGAGCCTGCACCAGTGAGATTATACTGAGCCAGCACCAGTGAGATTATCATGACCCTGCACCTGTGAGATTATACTGAGCCTGCACCTGTGAGACTATACTGAGCCTGGAACAGTGAGATTATACTGAGTTTGTACCTGTGATAATATATTGAACCTGAACACGTGAGATTTTACTGAGTCTGCACCTGTGAGAATATACTGATCCTGCACCTGTGAGATTATACTGAGTCTGCACCTGCTAGATTATACTGAGCCTGCACCTGTGAGTTTAAACTGAGCCTGCACCTGTGAGATTATACTGAGCCTGTACCTGTAAAATTATACTGAGCCTGCACTTGCTACATTATACTGAGTCTGCACCTGTGAGTTTAATCTGAGCCTGCACCTGTGAGATTCTACTGAGCCTGCACCAGTGAGATTCTACTGAGCCTGTACCTGTGAGATTATATTGAGCCTGAACACGTGAGATTATGCATAGACTGCACCCATGAGATTATACTGAGCCTGCACCTGTGAGATTATACTGAGCCTGCACCTGTGAGATCATACTGAGCCTGCACCTGTGAGATCATACTGAGCCTGCACCTGTGAGATTATACTGAGCCTGCACCAGGGAGATTATACTGAGCCTGTACCTATGAGATTATATTGAGCCTGAACACGTGAGATTATACTGAGCCAGCACCTGTGAGATTATACTTAGTCTGCACCTGTGAGATCATACTGAGCCTGCACCTGTGAGATTATACTGAGCCTGCACCAGTGAGATTATACTGAGCCTCTACCTATGAGATTATAATAAACCTGAACACGTGAGATTATACTGACCCTGCACCTGTGATATTATACTGAGCCTGCACCAGTGAGATTATACTGAGCCTGCACCTGAGAGATTATACTGATCTTGCACCAGTGAGAATATACTGAGCCCTACCCGAGAGATTATACTGATGCTGCATCCTTGAGATTATACTGAGCCTGGATCTACAAGATTATACTGAGCCTGCACCTGTGAGATTATAATGAGTTTGCACCTGCAAGATTATACTGAGCCTGCACATATGAGATTATACTGAGCCTGCATCTGCTAGATTATACTGAGTCTGCACCTGTGAGTTTAAACTGAGCCTGCACCTGTGAGATTATACTGAGCCTGCAACCGTAAAATTATACGGAGCCTGCACCTGCTAGATTATACTGAGTCTGCACCTGTGAGTTTAAACTGAGCCTCCACCTGTGAGATTATACTGAGCCTGCCCCCGTAAAATTATACTGAGCCTGCATCTGTGAGATTATACTGAGCATGCACCTGGGAGATCATACTGAGCCTGCACCAGTGAGATTATACTGAGCCAGCACCAGTGAGATTATCATGAACCTGCACCTGCGAGATTATACTGAGCCTGCACCTGTGAGATCATACTAAGCCTGCACCTGTGAGAATAAACTGAGCCTGCACCTGTGAGATTCTACTGAGCCTGCACCAGTGAGATTCTACTGAGCCTGTACCTGTGAGATTATATTGAGCCTGAACACGTGAGATTATGCATAGCCGGCACCCATGAGATTATACTGAGCCTGTATCTACAAGATTATACTGAGGCTGCACCTGTGAGAATATACTGAGCCTGCACCTGTGAGATCATACTGAGCCTGCACCCATGAGATTATACTGAGTCTGCACCTGTGAGTTTAAACTGAGCCTGCACCTGTGAGATTCTACTGAGCCTGCACCAGTGAGATTCTACTGAGCCTGTGCCTGTGAGATTATAATGAGCCGGAACATGTGAGATTATGCATAGCCTGCACCCATGAGATTATACTGAGCCTGTATCTACAAGATTATACTGAGACTGCACCTGTGAGATTATACTGAGCCTGCACCAGTGAGATTATACTGAGCCTGCACCTGAGAGAATATACTGATCTTGCACCAGTGAGATTATACTGAGCCCTACCCGTGAGATTATACTGATGCTGCATCCTAGAGATTATACTGAGCCTGCACATGTGAGATTATACTGAGCCTGCACCTGTGAGATTATAATGAGTTTGCACCTGCAAGATTATACTGAGCCTGCATCTGCTAGATTATACTGAGTCTGCACCTGTGAGTTTAAACTGAGCCTGCACCTGTGAGAATATACTGAGCCTGCAACCGTAAAATTATACAGAGCCTGCACCTGCTAGATTATACTGAGTCTGCACCTGTGAGTTTAAACTGAGCCTCCACCTGTGAGATTATACTGAGCCTGCCCCCGTAAAATTATACTGAGCCTGCATCTGTGAGATCATACTGAGCATGCACCTGGGAGATCATACTGAGCCTGCACCAGTGAGATTATACTGAGCCAGCACCAGTGAGATTATCATGACCCTGCACCTGTGAGATTATACTGAGCCTGCACCTGTGAGACTATACTGAGCCTGGAACAGTGAGATTATACTGAGCTTGTACCTGTGATAATATATTGAACCTGAACACGTGAGATTTTACTGAGTCTGCACCTGTGAGAATATACTGATCCTGCACCTGTGAGATTATACTGAGTCTGCACCTGCTAGATTATACTGAGCCTGCACCTGTGAGTTTAAACTGAGCCTGCACCTGTGAGATTATACTGAGCCTGCACCAGTGAGATTATACTGAGCCTGTACCTATGAGATTATAATAAACCTGAACACGTGAGATTATACTGACCCTGCACCTGTGATATTATACTGAGCCTGCACCAGTGAGATTATACTGAGCCTGCACCTGAGAGATTATACTGATCTTGCACCAGTGAGAATATACTGAGCCCTACCCGAGAGATTATACTGATGCTGCATCCTTGAGATTATACTGAGCCTGGATCTACAAGATTATACTGAGCCTGCACCTGTGAGATTATAATGAGTTTGCACCTGCAAGATTATACTGAGCCTGCACATATGAGATTATACTGAGCCTGCATCTGCTAGATTATACTGAGTCTGCACCTGTGAGTTTAAACTGAGCCTGCACCTGTGAGATTATACTGAGCCTGCAACCGTAAAATTATACGGAGCCTGCACCTGCTAGATTATACTGAGTCTGCACCTGTGAGTTTAAACTGAGCCTCCACCTGTGAGATTATACTGAGCCTGCCCCCGTAAAATTATACTGAGCCTGCATCTGTGAGATTATACTGAGCATGCACCTGGGAGATCATACTGAGCCTGCACCAGTGAGATTATACTGAGCCAGCACCAGTGAGATTATCATGAACCTGCACCTGTGAGATTATACTGAGCCTGCACCTGTGAGACTATACTGAGCCTGGAACAGTGCGATTATACTGAGCTTGTACCTGTGATAATATATTGAACCTGAACACGTGAGATTTTACCGAGACTGCACCTGTGAGAATATACTGATCCTGCACCTGTGAGATTATACTGAGTCTGCACCTGCTAGATTATACTGAGTCTGCACCTGTGAGTTTAAACTGAGCCTGCACCTGTGAGATTATACTGAGCCTGTACCTGTAAAATTATACTGAGCCTGCACTTGCTACATTATACTGAGTCTGCACCTGTGAGTTTAATCTGAGTCTGCACCTGCTAGATTATACTGAGCCTGCACCTGTGAGTTTAAACTGAGCCTGCACCTGTGAGATTATACTGAACCTGTACCTGTAAAATTATACTGAGCCTGCACTTGCTACATTATACTGAGTCTGCACCTGTGAGTTTAATCTGAGCCTGCACCTGTGAGATTCTACTGAGCCTGCACCAGTGAGATTCTACTGAGCCTGTACCTGTGAGATTATATTGAGCCTGAACACGTGAGATTATACTGAGCCAGCCCCTGTGAGATTATACTGAGCCTGCACCTGTGAGATCATACTGAGCCTGCACCTGTGAGATCATACTGAGCCTGCACCTGTGAGATTATACTGAGCCAGCCCCTGTGAGATTATACTGAGCCTGCACCTGTGAGATCATACTGAGCCTGCACCTGTGAGATCATACTGAGCCTGTACCTGTGAGATTCTACTGAGCCTGCACCAGTGAGATTCTACTGAGCCTGTACCTGTGAGATTATACTGAGCCTGTACCTATGAGATTATATTGAGCCTGAACACATGAGATTATACTGAGCCAGCACCTGTGAGATTATACTTAGTCTGCACCTGTGATTTTAAACTGAGTCTGTACCTGTGAGAATTTTTGATGTATGTGCTGGTGTATTTCTATCCACTAGCTTGGTTTGGCACATGTTGTGTATATACACATTCATTAATTGACTGATGCTAATTGTATACATTTGATACAAGTTGGGGTCCTGGCCCTTATTGGACCTACTATCCTAAACCTCCCATAGTTCTCCACAGGTCACATTGCGTGTGTCATGTAATCATACCACGCAAGTGCATGAAAATGATGAAATGGATCTACGAGTCATTATTTAGTACAACTTTTGGGTTATTTTTAGGAACACTTTAGTTAAAGCTTGGTTCTGGTAGCTGTGGTCACACGTGTTCTGTTTTGCAGTGTTTCAGCTCCTGGCTGAAGGTCATGTGTGTTTGCTTACACTTTATTTCAGCATCACCTAGAGTTGTAGTTAATGGTTGGGTGACAGGGGGTCTTGCTCAGTCACAGTAGTTATATATTGTCAAAGCTCTGAGCGTTTCTCACATAAGATGATCCTCTTTCCTGTGATAGTTACCATTGGAGAATTCGATGTAGCGCCGCAGAGTCTCTGGAGAGAGAAAAAATTGAGGTGAGAACTGTTTGTGCATATTTCATTTGATATCAAAGACCATGGCTGTATGTTTGCAGCCGCAAGCAGGGGGTCACGGGGACAAGCGGAGGTCATGTGTACAAGCAGGAGGTCACGGGGACAAGCAGAGGTCATGGTACAAGCAGGGGGACACAGGTACATGCGGGGGTCATGTGTTCAAGCAGGGGGTCATGGGGACAAGAGGAGGTCATGTGTTCAAGCAGGGGGTCATGGGGACAAGCGGAGGTCATGTGTACAAGCAGGGGGTCACGGGGACAAGCGGAGGTCATGTGTACAAGCAGGGGGACAAAGGGGACAAGCGGAGGTCATGTGTACAAGCAGGGGGTCACAGGGACAAGCGAAGGTCATGGTACAAGCAGGGGGTCATGGGGACAAGAGGAGGTCATGTGTACAAGCAAGGGGTCAAGGTGGCAAGCGGAAGTCATGTGTACAAGCAGGGTGACAAAGGGGACAGTCATGTGTTCAAGCAGGGGGTCACGGGGACAAGCGGTGGTCATGTGTACAAGCCGGGGGTCACGGGGACAAGCGGAGGTCATGTGTACAAGCAGGGGGTCACAGGGACAAGCGAAGGTCATGGTACAAGCAGGAGGTCACGGGGACAAGCAGAGGTCATGTATACAAGCAGGGGGTCATGGGGACAAGAGGAGGTCATGTGTACAAGCAAGGGGTCACAGGGACAAGAGGTCATATGTACAAGTAGGGGGTCATTTGTACCAGCGCGATTTAAATGGACAAGCGGAGGTCATATGTACATGAAGGGGGTTACGGGGCATGCGGAGGTCATGTGTACAAGCGGGGGGCCATGTGGCACGCGGCGGTCATGTGTACAAGCAGGGGATCACGGGGACAAGCGGAGGTCATATGTGCAAGCAGGGGGTCACGGGGACAAGAGGTCATATGTACAAGCAGGGGGTCATGTGTACAAGTGGGTTCATGTGTATAAGCCGGGTTCATGTGTACAAACAAGGTCTGTTTGTCCAGCAGGTGTGGGGGGTGCAAGCAGGGGTCATGGGTTCAGGGATAACACAAGGAGGTACAAGCAGGGTTTATGGGTGCAATTAGGGTCATTGGTACAACTGGAGTCATTGGCATAAGTGTGGAACACGGTTTCAAGCAAGGGCGTGTTGTCCAAGCAGGAGTCATGGGTTCAGGGAAGGGTCACAGGTACAGGCAGGGGTAATGGGCACAAGCTGGGGTTGCAGGGATAAACAGGGGTTATGGGCAAAAGCAGGGATTGTGAGTACAAGCAGGGATTGGAGATACAAGCAGGAGTTGCAGATACAAGCAAAGGTTGCAGATAAAAGCAGGGGTTGCAGGTACAAGCTAAGGTTGCAAATAAAAGCTGGGGTTGCAGGAACAAGCTAAGGTTGCAAATAAAAGCAGGGGTTGCAGGTACAAGCTAAGGTTGCAGACACAAGCAGGGTTGCAGGAACAAGCTAAGGTTGCAGATAAAAGCAGGCGTTGCAGGTACAAGCTAAGGTTGCAAATAAAAGCTGGGGTTGCAGGTACAAGCTAAGGTTGCATATAAAAGCTGGGGTTGCAGGTACAAGCTAAGTTTGCAGATAAAAGCAGGCGTTGCAGGTACAAGCTAAGGTTGCAAATAAAAGCTGGGGTTGCAGAAACAAGCTAAGGTTGCAGATAAAAGCAGGCGTTGCAGGTACAAGCTAAGGTTGCAGATAAAAGCAGGCGTTGCAGGTACAAGCTAAGGTTGCAAATAAAAGCTAGGGTTGCGGAAACAAGCTAAGGTTGCAGATAAAAGCAGGCGTTGCAGGTACAAGCTAAGGTTGCAAATAAAAGCTGGGGTTGCAGGTACAAGCTAAGGTTGCAGATAAAAGCAGGCGTTGCAGGTACAAGCTAAGGTTGCAGATAAAAGCAGGCGTTGCAGGTACAAGCTAAGGTTGCAAATAAAAGCTAGGGTTGCAGAAACAAGCTAAGGTTGCAGATAAAAGCAGGCGTTGCAGGTACAAGCTAAGGTTGCAAATAAAAGCAGGGGTTGCAGGTACAAGCTAAGGTTGCAGACACAAGCAGGGTTGCAGGAACAAGCAAAGGTTGCAGACACAAGCAGGGTTGCAGGTACAAGCTAAGGTTGCAGATAAAAGCAGGGGTTGCAGGTACAAGCTAAGGTTGCAGACACAAGCAGGGTTGCAGGAACAAGCTAAGGTTGCAGACACAAGCAGGGTTGCAGGAACAAGCAAAGGTTGCAGACACAAGCAGGGTTGCAGGTACAAGCTAAGGTTGCAGATAAAAGCAGGGGTTGCAGGTACAAGCTAAGGTTGCAGACACAAGCAGGGTTGCAGGAACAAGTTAAGGTTGCAGACACAAGCAGGGTTGCAGGAACAAGCAAAGGTTGCAGACACAAGCAGGGTTGCAGGTACAAGCTACGGTTGCAGATAAAAGCAGGGGTTGCAGGTACAAGCTAAGGTTGCAGACACAAGCAGGGTTGCAGGAACAAGCTACGGTTGCAGACACAAGCAGGGTTGCAGGAACAAGCAAAGGTTGCAGACACAAGCAGGGTTGCAGGTACAAGCTAAGGTTGCAGATAAAAGCAGGGGTTGCAGGTACAAGCTAAGGTTGCAGATAAAAGCAGGGGTTGCAGATACAAGCAAAGGTTGCAGATAAAAGCAGGGGTTGCAGGTACAAGCAAAGGTTGCAGACACAAGCAGGGTTGCAGGAACAAGCAAAGGTTGCAGATAAAAGCAGGGGTTGCAGGTACAAGCTAAGGTTGCAGACACAAGCAGGGTTGCAGGAACAAGCAAAGGTTGCAGATAAAAGCAGGGGTTGCAGGTACAAGCTAAGGTTGCAGACACAAGCAGGGTTGCAGGAACAAGCTAAGGTTGCAGACACAAGCAGGGTTGCAGGTACAAGAATGGGTTGCAGGAACAAGCTAAGGTTGCAGACACAAGCAGGGTTGCAGGTACAAGAATGGGTTGCGGGTGCATTGCCATGAAGCCCCAACTTTTGGTTCTATGATTACCAGAGTAGTTAATGATATTCACACCCTGTAAGTCAGTCAGATGAACAAGGTCTTATCTCTTCCTTTGTTTTATTAGGTGTTATTTGAACCACTCCGGACACAAACCCTCCCACAATACACGTGTAGATTCATCCACTGAGGTGTATTTCCAAACAGCACCTTGTGTGAGCCTCTGCAAAGTCCTGTTTGTGCAGGATTTGGAAATGTAGTTGAATAATTGCATACCATAATTAACTTGACTATCCATCAAAGGAATTGATTATCTTCCCCTCTGTAGACCTTAATGTCAGCATCACCACTCCAAGCAATAGTGTTCAGAACTTTGATGAGCGGTGGTTAGCAAAAACCAGTTCTTGAAGGCTTTGGGGTGGGCGGGCTCACATTCATCCGTTCCGCCCACATTCATCCATTCTACTCACATTCATTCATTCTACTCACATTCATCAATTCTACTCACATTAAAACATTCTACTCACATTCATCCGTTCCGCCCACATTCATCCATTCTACTCACATTCATCCATTCTACTCACATTCATCAATTCTACTCACATTAAAACATTCTACTCACATTCATCCATTCTACTCACATTCATCCATTCTACTCACATTCATCCATTCTACTCACATTCATCCATTCTACTCACATTCATCAATTCTACTCACATTAAAACATTCTACTCACATTCATCCATTCTACTCACATTCATCCATTCTACTCACATTCATCCATTCTACTCACATTCATCCGTTCTACTCACATTCATCCATTCTACTCACATTCATCCATTCTACTCACATTCATCAATTCTACTCACATTCATCCATTCTACTCACATTCATCAATTCTACTCACATTCATCCATTCTACTCACATTCATCAATTCTACTCACATTCATCAATTCTACTCACATTCATCCATTCTACTCACATTCATCCATTCTACTCACATTCATCCATTCTACTCACATTCATCCGTTCTACTCACAAGCATCCATTCTACTCACATTCATCCATTCTACTCACATTCATCCATTCTACTCATATTCATCCATTCTCTTCACATTCATCCATTCTACTCACATTCATCAATTCTACTCACATTCATCCATTCTACTCACATTCATCCGTTCCGCCCACATTTATCCATTCTACTCACATTCATCTATTCTACTCACATTCATCCATTCTACTCACATTCATCAATTCTACTCACATTCATCAATTCTACTCACATTCATCCATTCTACTCACATTCATCCGTTCCGCCCACATTTATCCATTCTACTCACATTCATCTATTCTACTCACATCCATCCATTCTACTCACATTCATCCATTCTACTCACATTCATCCATTCTACTCATATTCATCCATTCTACTCACATTCATCAATTCTACTCACATTCATCAATTCTACTCACATTCATCAATTCTACTCACATTCATCCGTTCTACTCACATTCATCCATTCTACTCACATTCATCCATTCTACTCACATTCATCAATTCTACTCACATTCATCCATTCTACTCACATTCATCAATTCTACTCACATTCATCAATTCTACTCACATTCATCAATTCTACTCACACTCATCTATGACGCTCACATTCATCAATTACAGTCACATTAAAACATTCTCCCCCATTCATCTATTATGGTCACATTCACCCATTCCATTCACATTCCTTTTGTCCTCTCACATTCATCCAGTCCTCTCTCATTCATCCATTCTGCTCACATTGATGTATTCGGCTCACATTCAGCCATTCCGGCAGAGTGTACCTCCCTTTAACCACCTTGGCTTTGTTAGGAGTTTTTTCATTGGACAACTGAAAAGTGTCCTCATACTTACCAGTAGCGAATGCAAAGGTTGAACATACAGCATGGTCAGGGACATAGACCCTCAGAAAGAAAGAAATCCATGAAAATCAAGCAGCATTCAGTCTATTCGATCGCTCCTTAGGTCCTTCAGATCTACACCACTCCCTCCTCTTCATTCTGAGATGGAACCAGCACGGAAGGGAGTCCCTCTTGAGTGAGACGCTGGATGGACAATAGCCAGGGTACCGACCCCTCCAGCACAGAAGGGAGTCCCTCTTGAGTGAGACGCTGGATGGACACTAGGAAGGGCATCACTCCCTCCTCTTCATTCTGAGATGGAACTAGCACGGAAGGGAGTCCCTCTTGAGTGAGACGCTGGATGGACAATAGGAAGCGCATCACTCCCTCCTCTTCATTCTGAGATGGAACTAGCACGGAAGGGAGTCCCTCTTGAGTGAGACGCTGGATGGACAATACGAAGGGCATCACTCCCTCCTCTTCATTCTGAGATGGAACTAGCACGGAAGGGAGTCCCTCTTGAGTGAGACGCTGGATGGACAATAGGAAGGGCATCACTCCCTCCTCTTCATTCTGAGATGGAACCAGCACGGAAGGGAGTCCCTCTTGAGTGAGACGCTGGATGGACAATAGGAAGGGCATCACTCCCTCCTCTTCATTCTGAGATGGAACTAGCACGGAAGGGAGTCCCTCTTGAGTGAGACGCTGGATGGACAATAGGAAGGGCATCACTCCCTCCTCTTTATTCTGAGATGGAAGTAGCACGGAAGGGAGTCCCTCTTGAGTGAGATGCTGGATGGACAATAGGAAGGGCATCACTCCCTCCTCTTCATTCTGAGATGGATAGGCACGGAAGGGAGTCCCTCTTGAGTGAGACGCTGGATGGACAATAGGAAGGGCATCACTCCCCCCTCTTCATTCTGAGATGGAACCAGCACGGAAGGGTGTCCCTCTTGAGTGAGACGCTGGATGGACAATAGGAAGGGCATCACTCCCTCCTCTTCATTCTGAGATGGAACCAGCACGGAAGGGAGTCTCTCTTGAGTGAGACGCTGGATGGACAATAGGAAGGGCATCACTCCCTCCTCTTCATTCTGAGATGGAACCAGCACGGAAGGGAGTCCCTCTTGAGTGAGACGCTGGATGGACAATAGGAAGGGCATCACTCCCTCCTCTTCATTCTGAGATGGAACTAGCACGGAAGGGAGTCCCTCTTGAGTGAGATGCTGGATGGACAATAGGAAGGGCATCACTCCCTCCTCTTCATTCTGAGATGGAAGTAGCACGGAAGGGAGTCCCTCTTGAGTGAGATGCTGGATGGACAATAGGAAGGGCATCACTCCCTCCTCTTCATTCTGAGATGGAACTAGCACGGAAGGGAGTCCCTCTTGAGTGAGATGCTGGATAGACAATAGGAAGGGCATCACTCCCTCCTCTTCATTCTGAGATGGATCCGGCACAGGCGTGATTCCCTCTTTGTTGAGGCACTGGATGAACAATAGCCAGGGTCCCGACCCCTCCAGCACAGACATGAGTCCCTCTTGAGTGAGAGGCTAGACAGACAATAACAAGGGCATCACTCCTTCTTACTTCAGGGATTGTCGACCAGCACAGATGTGAGTACCTCTTGGGTGAGACGCTGGATGGACAATAGGAAGGGCATCACTCCCTCCTCTTCATTCTGAGATGGAACCAGCACAGAAGGGAGTACCTCTAGGGTGAGACGCTGGATGTACAATAAGAAGGACATTTCTCCATCCTCTTCCTTCTTAGGTCTTCAACCAGCACAGACGTGAGTCCCTCTTGGGTGAGACGATGGATGGACACTAACAAGGGTTATGTTGAAGCGTGAGACACGGCTTCAAACAGTAGTGAAGTTTGAGACTCTGGTGCCAACTGTAGGTCTGATGCAGAAGCCTTGTGACCTTCCATGGAGATAAGATGGGTGAGGGTGAGGGTGAGGGTGAGGGTGAACCTGCCTCCGCAACGGTCGAAACTCCCATTAGATTTGTTGGAATTAGTGGCAGCCCACTCAAAGTTGAAGGTATCGGGTGGAATGCTAGCCGTGCTCGAAGGCACTCAGTTGTTTGAAATGAGCCCAACGTCCTGCAGGACTGCATGAGCTGATGTCGATCATTTGCTGGCTTCTCAGATGTCAGAAGGAGCAGCCAGCCCTGTTAGAGGAGTGCCTTAGATGCTCCCTCTCCTCGCCCAGCGCCTGGCTTGCATCATTGCTTTCTCCATCACCCACATCAATGCTATGAAGATGTCCTCCTCTTGGTGTAAAACGACATATGTTGGGGTTATCCTGTTTATTGCAGGTGGCGCGGGTGATGCCTCTGGACATGGGCTCCCCCTCTCACCGTGCGTTCTTTGGCTGGGACTCTTCAAGCGGATCCTTCCTGCCCCGCTGTCTGTTGGTCATAGACCTGAGAGGAGGCCCAGCCATGAGACCTGAAGCGTCTGCTGCCTCATCCCTCCTACACCTGAATAACATTCCTGTACCTGGATCTGAGGCAACGGGCAAGAAGGCCATGCTTTGATCCGGGGCCGCATCCTCTGCAGTGTCACATCTAAGAAGCAGGGACCTGGCCCTTGGTGGATTGAACATTAATTAGAGGTGTGCACACCTGGGTACATCTGGATCAGACACAGATACAGCCGCCCATGAACCATCACATCCACCCCTGGCCCATGACACATGCAGAGAGCTGCTCACCAATCCCTCAAGCTGGACCCGCCTGTCAAAGCCTCTCTGACTCCTCTTAGGTCCCCCTCCCCCCCCCCATGGGCTTTTACACCAGAGCCCCATTAAACATACCTCTAAGGGAAAGCATTTGCAATTAATAAAACGACCATTTAAATGATAAATTATATTTTAATAATCTTAGACCAGAGCGCCTCTTACCATTGAAGGGTTCCCCCACCGATGGCTTGTTCTCTAGAGGGAAGAAGAGAGTCAGGTCAGGGGCTCCTAGGAGCACACTTTGTTTGTGTTATTTTTACATCATGTTTATAACATACCACAGCTAAACCCCAACCTGTGAAAAGATCTGTACCACAAAGGTTCTCTCTGAGGACAGGGAGATCTGTACAACACCTGGAGAGTGCTGGAAATGTAACACATTATGTACAAGAGGAAGGCAAGCGAGAGATACATACATCTGAAAAGAGCAGCTGTAGAAGCAAAGGTGTCCTCAAGATGAATATATGGATAATGGGTTTACAATACTGAAATCAGACGAAGTTATCTGAAGTCAAGTAAAGAATAAAAATCTGAAAAAGACTCAAGTCTTATGTTGTGGGCAAGGAGCCTTCGGAGTGAATGGGAGCAGGATGCAGAGAGCTGAAGGTGTAAGGCAGCTCCAGTCGAAGGGTGCCGGCAAGGAACATGGACGACACCTCAGAATGAAGATCTAATGCATTCAGGACCCTGAATGCTCCACCCTTCGTGCATGGGTGGGACCCTGATCCAACCTTCACGCGTGGGTGTGGCCCTGCTCCACCCTTTGCGTGTGGGTGGGACCCTGCTCCACCCTTCGCATGTAGGTGGGACCCTGCTCCACCCTTCGTGCATGGGTGGGACCCTGGTCCAACCTTCACGTGTGGGTGTGGCCCTGCTCCACCCTTTGCGTGTGGGTGGGACCCTGATCCAACCTTCACGCGTGGGTGTGGCCCTGCTCCACCGTTTGCATGTGGGTGGGACCCTGATCCAACCTTCACGCGTGGGTGTGGCCCTGCTCCACCGTTTGCATGTGGGTGGGACCCTGATCCAACTTTCACACGTGGGTGTTGCCCTGCTCCACCCTTCGTGCATGGGTGGAACCCTGATCCAACCTTCACGCGTGGGTGTGACCCTGCTCCACCCTTTGCGTGTGGGTGGGACCCTGATCCAACCTTCACGCGTGGGTGTGGCCCTGCTCCACCGTTTGCGATTGGGTGGGACCCTGATCCAACCTTCACTGCTCCACCTTGTTAGGATGCGAGCGTAGCCTACGCCAACCTGCACTAAGCCCCGTTATTGTATCACTTTGTTAAATACGTTTATGCCTCAGCTTCTTTCATTTAGTAAATGCCATGTTTTCTCGACAGGCATAACGAGCAGAACCCTCGCATTCCTCAGTCTATATGGCATTGTTGCAATCATTTAAATGCTATTTTGTCGACACTGCTTCCATTAGCAGTAACCCCATTACATGCCACTTTTGCATTATAGGTGAAGATGCTGTCTTCCTTCATCAAACTCTGGCACATGTAAATACAAAATCCAATGCCCAGGTATATCCTATACTTTCTTCTGTCATGAATCCAAGCCAATATGACTAAGGGTATATAAAAACAATGTGTAATATCAGCTCTCACATCCTTTTTTTTCAATTCAGAACCACTAGATGACACGCCATAATTACCCATAAAGCGCATCGCTCTTTTCAATATTATCTGGAGTTTTCCAAATCAATATGAACCCCTGGACTATTACATAATATTGATCTTCTTTGCATAGCAGGTAATACTCTCTTGAATATCACCCATAAGTCCATTCTTCTACTCTACATTACCTGACTAGTCTCATTATCTTTTCCAGAAATTACTCTTCCAGTAGCAGTCAGAGGGATTTAACATTTCCCCCTTTATATATATGTACATGTCATGCACTTGTGACTAAAAATAGGTAAACCCCTTTTTGTTTCAAAATCTCTGCACTATCATTCACTATTAGACTAGTATGACCTCACCGGGTGCACTCATGCTCTAACCCTCTCGGTTAACTCTATACTTCTCCTCCTTATTTCCTAAGTCTTCTTTTATATTGGTTCAGTTGTTATGCCATAGCAGTCTGTGTAAATTAAGATAATTTACAAAATAGCGATCTATCTGACCACTGTGTGTATAGGATGCTAGTTCAAAATGTTAAAAGTCTTATATATGTCTATGTAAAAACTTATAGAATGATCAAATGTTTACCAATGTTTCATTTATTTGCAGAAAAAAGAAAAACATTGCACTGCCCCTGCCATTTTTAACTTCTGTATAGATTTAGTGTACATGTTAGTTTGTTGTTTCTTGTTTAAATGTCTTTGGCCCTGAGGAAGGTGATGTAAAAACACACTATCACCGAAACGTACGTAGGTTGTACATCCATAAAAGATCTGGAAAAAGAATCAAAGATTGGTCAACCACACACAGATCAATGATTAATTGGTGAAATTCTTAAATCTATGTTCCAACAGTGAACCACCAACTATACCTTCGGGTTACTGTCTTATTTTGTTTAGTTTTGTTGATATGATGTCATGTATTTTTAAACCATTGTAGAGGTATGACTGGTATGTGAGAGTGTATGTATGTTAATAATATGTTGCTTTGTTAGGGGCACCACCTTTTTCAAAATTGCACTTTATTCAATTGCACAAAAATGATAATGAATGTTTATGAACTTATGTGACAAAATAAAATGTACAGATGCACAAATCTTTATAAAATAATAGTTCAAACTAAAATCCAAATATAAAAAAGATAAATAAAAATATGTTTTAGTAATATCTTGATGTCTTGGCTTCTGTCTTTAGCATCCTTCTCATGTAAACGTTTTTAGGATATATTCTTTAGGTAAAAAGCAATATAAGGTCTTTCTAGAGGTGCCCTTTATGCATAGTTCACCTGCTCCACCCTTCGTGCATGGGTGGGACCCTGATCCAACCTTCACTCATGGGTGTGGCCCTGCTCCACCCTTCGTGCATGGGTGGGACCCTGCTCCACCCTTCGCGCATGGGTGGGACCCTGCTCCACCCTTACAGCGTGAGGGGGACCCTGCTCCACCCTTTTTGTGTGGGTGGGACCCTGCTCCACCCTTACAGCGTGAGGGGGACCCTGCTCCACCCTTTTTGTGTGGGTGGGACCCTGCTCCACCCTTCGTGTGTGTTTGGGACCCTGCTCCACCCTTCGCGCATGGGTGGGACCCTGCTCCACCCTTCGCGCGTGGGTGGGACCCTGCTCCACCCTTCCCGTGTGAGGGGGACCCTGCTCCACCCTTCGTGTGTGGGTGGGACCCTGCTCACCCTTCGCGCATGGGTGGGACCCTGCTCCACCCTTCCCGTGTGAGGGGGACCCTGCTCCACCCTTCGTGTGTGGGTGGGACCCTGCTCACCCTTCGCGCATGGGTGGGACCCTGCTCCACCCTTCACGCATGGGTGGGACCCTGCTCCACCCTTCCCGTGTGGGTGGGACCCTGCTCCACCCTTCGTGTGTGGGTGGGACCCTGCTCACCCTTCGCGCATGGGTGGGACCCTGCTCCACCCTTCACGCATGGGTGGGACCCTGCTCCACCCTTCGTGTGTGGGTGGGACCCTGCTCCACCCTTCGTGTGTGGGTGGGACCCTGCTCCACCCTTCGTGTGTGGGTGGGACCTTGCTCCACCCTTCTCATGCCGCTGGTGCCCCGCCCTGGGCTGCATTCTTCTGCTTGTGCTGTTTGATGGATCAACTTATTCATGTCAAAACTCGTGTAAGCTAACATGCCTACTGTACCCTTAAAGGATCCTTTTTACTATGCAGTTGTACTTAATATGAATAGAAAAACTAACCTCTTCTGTACAGATCAGTTAACACTGATAGGACAACATCATTACTGCATGTTCCTCACCCCTCAGCAGCCGTAGGGCCGTCTCGAGCCCGGTGGAGGTGCCGCGTCAGGGATCCCCCTCATGAGTCGATGGGGTTGCGATGGTGGAGCCTCAGATGGCATCGCTCTTAGAGGTCCTCGGCCCAGTGGTCTGTCCAGGAGAAGACCCTGCGGTATCCAGGGTCAGGCGTTCCTAATGGATTTTGTCTGCAGATCCAACATGCAAGTCATGGTGGAGCTGGGAAAAGGAAACAATGGACGGTCCCAGTGCACCAGCAAACGTGCCCCATGCACGAGGGTCATTGGTGCATTGTTTTTAATCACAAACTGACACTTTTTCTGTTTGTTTGTGAAACAAAAAATATGGGAAAAGTCAAAAACAATGGGGCAATTTATCAAACGGTTGTGTCACCTTTGTGCCACACAATGGGGCACAAAAGGACCGCAAACTCTTAGATGTGATTTATCAAGAAACCATGCGTGGCCCTGAGTGACTTCATAAATCCAGAGTAACAAAGCAGATCGCTGCGCCGCGTCTCTCTGCCTGGGGCGGGCGTCCCGTGAATGGAGCACGGGTACAGGAGGGCGTCCCGTGAATGGAGCGCGGGTACAGGAGGGCGTCCCGTGAATGGAGCGCGGGTGCAGGAGGGCGCCCCGTGAATGGAGCGCGGGTACAGGAGGGCGTCCCGTGAATGGAGCGCGGGTACAGGAGGGCGTCCCGTGAATGGAGCGCGGGTACAGGAGTGGCGTCCCGTGAATGGAGCGCGGGTACAGGAGGGCGTCCCGTGAATGGAGCGCGGGAACAGGAGGGCGTCCCGTGAATGAAGCGCGGGTACAGGACGGCGTCCCGTGAATGGAGCGCGGGAACAGGAGGGCGTCCCATAAATGGAGCGCGGGTACAGGAGGGCGTCCCGTGAATGGAGCGCGGGTACAGGAGGGCGTCCAGTGAATGGAGCGCGGGTGCAGGAGGGCGGGTACAGGAGGGCGTCCCGTGAATGGAGCGCGGGTACAGGAGGGCGTCCCGTGAATGGAGCGCGGGTGCAGGAGGGCGTCCCGTGAATGGAGCGCGGGTACAGGAGGGCGTCCCGTGAATGGAGCGCGGGTACAGGAGGGCGTCCCGTGAATGGAGCGCGGGTACAGGAGGGCGTCCCGTGAATGGAGCGCGGGTACAGGAGGGCGTCCCGTGAATGGAGCGCGGGTACAGGAGGGCGTCCCGTGAATGGAGCGCGGGAACAGGAGGGCGTCCCGTGAATGGAGCGCGGGTGCAGGAGGGCGTCCCGTGAATGGAGCGCGGGTACAGGAGGACGTCCCGTGAATGGAGCGCGGGTACAGGAGGGCGTCCCGTGAATGGAGCGCGGGTACAGGAGGGCGTCCCGTGAATGGAGTGTGGGTACAGGAGGGGGTCCCGTGAATGGAGCGCGGGTACAGGAGGGCGTCCCGTGAATGGAGCGCGGGTACAGGAGGGCGTCCCGTGAATGGAGCGCGGGCGCAGGAGGGCGTCCCGTGAATGGAGCGCGGGTACAGGAGGGCGTCCCGTGAATGGAGCGCGGGTACAGGAGGGCATTCCGTGAATGGAGCGCGGGTACAGGAGGGCGTCCCGTGAATGGAGCACGGGTACAGGAGGGCGTCCCGTGAATGGAGCGCGGGTACAGGAGGGCGTTCCGTGAATGGAGCGCGGGTACAGGAGAGCGTCCCGTGAATGGAGCGCGGGCGCAGGAGGGCATTCCGCGAATGGAGCGCGGGTACAGGAGGGCGTCCCGTGAATGGAGCGCGGGTACAGGAGGGCGTTCCGTGAATGGAGCGTGGGCGCAGGAGGGCGTCCCGTGAATGGAGCGCGGGTACAGGAGGGCGTCCCGTGAATGGAGCGCGGGTACAGGAGGGCGTTCCGTGAATGGAGCACGGGTAGAGGAGGGCATCCCGTGAATGGAGCACGGGTACAGGAGGGCGTCCCGTGAATGGAGCGCGGGAACAGGAGGGCGTCCCGTGAATGAAGCGCGGGTACAGGACGGCGTCCCGTGAATGGAGCGCGGGAACAGGAGGGCGTCCCATGAATGGAGCGCGGGTACAGGAGGGCGTCCCGTGAATGGAGCGCGGGTACAGGAGGGCGTCCAGTGAATGGAGCGCGGGTGCAGGAGGGCGGGTACAGGAGGGCGTCCCGTGAATGGAGCGCGGGTACAGGAGGGCGTCCCGTGAATGGAGCGCGGGTGCAGGAGGGCGTCCCGTGAATGGAGCGCGGGTACAGGAGGGCGTCCCGTGAATGGAGCGCGGGTACAGGAGGGCGTCCCGTGAATGGAGCGCGGGTACAGGAGGGCATCCCGTGAATGGAGCGCGGGTACAGGAGGGCGTCCCGTGAATGGAGCGCGGGTACAGGAGGGCGTCCCGTGAATGGAGCGCGGGAACAGGAGGGCGTCCCGTGAATGGAGCGCGGGTGCAGGAGGGCGTCCCGTGAATGGAGCGCGGGTACAGGAGGACGTCCCGTGAATGGAGCGCGGGTACAGGAGGGCGTCCCGTGAATGGAGCGCGGGTACAGGAGGGCGTCCCGTGAATGGAGTGTGGGTACAGGAGGGGGTCCCGTGAATGGAGCGCGGGTACAGGAGGGCGTCCCGTGAATGGAGCGCGGGTACAGGAGGGCGTCCCGTGAATGGAGCGCGGGTACAGGAGGGCGTTCCGTGAATGGAGCACGGGTAGAGGAGGGCATCCCGTGAATGGAGCACGGGTACAGGAGGGCGTCCCGTGAATGGAGCGCGGGAACAGGAGGGCGTCCCGTGAATGAAGCGCGGGTACAGGACGGCGTCCCGTGAATGGAGCGCGGGAACAGGAGGGCGTCCCATGAATGGAGCGCGGGTACAGGAGGGCGTCCCGTGAATGGAGCGCGGGTACAGGAGGGCGTCCAGTGAATGGAGCGCGGGTGCAGGAGGGCGGGTACAGGAGGGCGTCCCGTGAATGGAGCGCGGGTACAGGAGGGCGTCCCGTGAATGGAGCGCGGGTGCAGGAGGGCGTCCCGTGAATGGAGCGCGGGTACAGGAGGGCGTCCCGTGAATGGAGCGCGGGTACAGGAGGGCGTCCCGTGAATGGAGCGCGGGTACAGGAGGGCATCCCGTGAATGGAGCGCGGGTACAGGAGGGCGTCCCGTGAATGGAGCGCGGGTACAGGAGGGCGTCCCGTGAATGGAGCGCGGGAACAGGAGGGCGTCCCGTGAATGGAGCGCGGGTGCAGGAGGGCGTCCCGTGAATGGAGCGCGGGTACAGGAGGACGTCCCGTGAATGGAGCGCGGGTACAGGAGGGCGTCCCGTGAATGGAGCGCGGGTACAGGAGGGCGTCCCGTGAATGGAGTGTGGGTACAGGAGGGGGTCCCGTGAATGGAGCGCGGGTACAGGAGGGCGTCCCGTGAATGGAGCGCGGGTACAGGAGGGCGTCCCGTGAATGGAGCGCGGGCGCAGGAGGGCGTCCCGTGAATGGAGCGCGGGTACAGGAGGGCGTCCCGTGAATGGAGCGCGGGTACAGGAGGGCATTCCGTGAATGGAGCGCGGGTACAGGAGGGCGTCCCGTGAATGGAGCACGGGTACAGGAGGGCGTCCCGTGAATGGAGCGCGGGTACAGGAGGGCGTTCCGTGAATGGAGCGCGGGTACAGGAGAGCGTCCCGTGAATGGAGCGCGGGCGCAGGAGGGCATTCCGCGAATGGAGCGCGGGTACAGGAGGGCGTCCCGTGAATGGAGCGCGGGTACAGGAGGGCGTTCCGTGAATGGAGCGTGGGCGCAGGAGGGCGTCCCGTGAATGGAGCGCGGGTACAGGAGGGCGTCCCGTGAATGGAGCGCGGGTACAGGAGGGCGTTCCGTGAATGGAGCACGGGTAGAGGAGGGCATCCCGTGAATGGAGCACGGGTACAGGAGGGCGTCCCGTGAATGGAGCTCGGGTACAGGAGGGCGTTCCGTGAATGGAGCGCGTGTACAGGAGGGCGTCCCGTGAATGGAGCGCGGGTACAGGAGGGCGTTCCGTGAATGGAGCGCGGGCGCAGGAGGGTGTTGGACAGGCCCCATGAAAGGCTCGCTCCCTCCCCGCATGACAGGGCCCAGACACCGGCTCTCCCAGTGCTACTCACAGAAGCACCCCGCAACCCGTCCCCTACGGGACGCCTGCTCCCGGACATCTCTGTATCCCTGGCCCAGGCCACCGTCAGCACCATTGCCCGGACCAGCCGCCATCTTGGACACTGCACCACGAGGCCGCGTGGCCTCAGCTCGACCCTAACCCTGGGCCTGGGCAGGCCCCGACATCCCGGCACCACCATCCACCCAGGAGGTGAACGAACCACTTGGCAGGTCAATGGGAGAAAGAAGTGTCGATGGCTCTCCCCCGCCAGGTGCCGATCGCCCCCAGCCTCCCCGGGCGCTGGCTCCACACCCCTGCTGGGTGTCTGGACTCCCTCATCCCGGACCTCCCGACCTCCAAGTGCGAGGGCCCGGACATCAAAGGGCGCCAGACCTATAACTGAGGCAGCTCCAGAGCAGGAAGGCAGTGTATCCTGGAGTCGAGAGACACCGTGAAGAACTCATCCTTGACGGACTACTGGCGCTGCCGTAGCCCTGCCTTGTGAACTGTCGTTCTGCCTGCTGGCGCTGCCGCGGCCTTCTGCAACCTTCATCCTCGTGGGACCTGCTGGCGCTGCCGCGGCCCGTTGTAACCTTCATCCTCGTGGGGACCTGCTGGCGCTGCCGTGGCCTCTTGCAACCACCATCTTCGTCGGGACCTGCTGGCGCTGCCGCGGCCCGTTGCTACCTACGACCTCCTCGGGACCTGCTGGCGCTGCCGCGGCCCGACCTGCCGAACGCCGAGCTCGAGGATTGTGAGCTACCCATCGCCTCATCTCAATACCAGATTGGTAACAAGACTGTCCCGCTACCCCCTTTCCCTTCCAGAGACTAGAATTGAGAGGATCCTCGTGTCCTGATCTCATTGTACCGTACTACCTTAATCCAAGAACTGCATATAAAGAGCGTTAACCTTATCTTCGTGTGGTGTCCATCTGTGGGGGGGAAGTTACTTGTCTGTACGATCGCTGGAGACGGCCCTCACCGGAGGCCTCTCCCCTTGTCCTCGGCCGACCCTCCAGGTCCCCGTATAACATTGGTGGCCAGCGGCGCGATCCGAACCAACGCGTAATCGTACAGAGAGTAACTCACCCTACGACTAAACCACAATGACGACCAAAGAGAGCGGATCTACTGAGAAATTCCAGATGGAAAAACTAGAGGAGTACAACCACCGAGAGCTAAAACAATTTTGTATAGAACTAGGCATTGCTACCACCGGTCTGAGCACAAAAGATGACTTCAAGCACGCCCTAGAATCCTGGGCAGAAACAAATGCCGCCGGACCCCGGGACCAAAACATCGAAGCACCAGAGACAAACACCACTCTGACGGAAGAAAGGAGAACGGGTCTCTCCCGGGAAGAGATCCAAGAACGAGAAAAAAGTAGACTACACGAATTAGAGTTGGCACGGCTCCGGTTGGACGGAGAGCTGAAACTGGCGGAACAAAAGATAAATTTAGAACACTTACGTCTCCGAGAAGAGCGGGAAGAAAAGCAAAGACAGAGAGAACTCGAAGAAAAAAGACTGGCATACGAACACGAGCGCAAGCTAGCAGAGATAGAACTGCGGAAACAGAACAAAGAACTAGGGGTGCCCGAGCAACCGCGCACCCCAGGCGCTACCGAACAAAAGGTCCACATCCCCAAAGATGTGGTCCGTGAATACTATCGGAACGACGACATACAGCAGTGGTTCAAGGCCTACAAGATCGCCATGACCTCCCACCGGATCGATCGTAGTGACTGGGGAGCCGGTCTATGGGGGAGGTTCGTCAATGAAGGCCGCGATGCCCTGCTACAGCTCCCGGACCACCAAATGACGTCCTATGACCACATGAAGGCCGCCCTCCTCACTCGATATGGGCTTACGCCCGAGATGTACCGCCAGAGGTTCCGCGACTGCACCCGGATCCCGGGTACAACTTGGGTAGAATATGTGAACTATTTCAGCCGAGCCTTCGAGGGATGGATCAAGGGTAGCCACGTAACAACCTACGAGCAGCTCTTCAACCTCATTGTGTGGGAGCACCTCTCCAACAACTGCTTCGTCGAGCTCAGGCAGCACCTCCTCGACAGTAAATTGACTGAACCACGGCAGCTCGCCGCTGAGGCTGACCGATGGGAAAGCACCCGAGTGGCCCGGAGTGGGCCAACCGAGCAGAACAGAACCAACCAAGGTCATCATCATCCCCGAGGAGGAGGAGGAGGCCAGGGCCGGGGCAGAGACGCCGTCCCGGCCGCTCCCGCTCACAACACCCCGCCCCCGGCCGGCCGGGGCAACCCCCCGATGCGCCCGGGGTTCCGAGCCAATGTTACTTGTCACCGATGCCAGCGAGTCGGCCACTATGCCAGTGACCCGAACTGCCCAAAGGATCAGACTCCCGGGCCCCGCCAGGTAGCTGCCGCCGCCCTAGGAGAAGAGCAAATCTCTGAAGAGCATGAAGAGTACGAGCAGGAGCAGCCCGAGTGGGAACCCGCCGCAATGCTCCTAGGGGGAAGAGACATGGTCCCGCGGGCTCCCCTACCCGCCAACACCAGAAAATACAGCCAGTGGGTGAACATAAATGGGCGCAAGGCCGAAGCCCTGCGGGACACGGGGGCCAGTGTGACGGCCGTCCGCTGTCACCTGGTGACCCCAGAACAAATCCTGCCAAACGTTCTTTGCCCCGTCCGATCGGCCGACAATTCTGAAAGCCTGTGTCGGATGGCCTGCGTCCCCTTCGAATGGGGAGGAGTGTCCGGTATGCTAAAAGTGACTGTCCGCGATGATGCCCCCGTGGACTGCCTCCTGGGAAACGATCTCGAGAGTTCCCCGTGGGCGGCCGTTGAAAGAAGAGAGCACCTGGGGATGTTGGGCCTCCCGGACTGGGCGTGCGTAACAACCCGGTCCATGGCCTCCCGCACCATCCCCAGACCTGAAGAACCCGAATGGCCAGCACCTCCTCCCCCGGTCGCTCCAGAGGGAGACACCCCCCATACCGACCCCCCGGAACAAACCCAAGAAGGGCCCGCTCAGCCCAAAGACCTTCGAGACCTGGCTCAGTGACGTCAAGAAGGGGGACCCACCCAGGAGCAATTCCGGCAAGAGCAAAAGACCTGTCCCTCCCTCGAGGGACTGCGACAGCAAGCACTCGCCCAGAGCGCGGGAGACACCGCAGGGGCCCACTGGATCTATTGGGACAATGACCTACTGTACAGCGAACAAAGAATCGCAGAGTTGGGGGCCAGTCGAGTGCTGGTGGTGCCCCTCCGCTTCAGAGACTTCCTTTTGAACTTGGCTCATGATGTCCCCCTGGCTGGACACTTGGGGCAAGACAAGACATACAACCGCCTGGTAACCCACTTTTACTGGCCAAAAATGAGAAATGACGTTTCCAACCACTGCCGGTCCTGCCCCACCTGCCAGGCCAGCGAGAAGAACGGCCGCAAACTCAAGGCACCCCTGCAACCATTCCCCGTTGTCACCACCCCGTTCGAAAGGGTGGGAATAGACAATGTGGGGCCCCTGGACCCCCGAACAGCACAAGGGCATCGATTCATCCTGGTCCAGGTGGACCACGCCACCCGCTATCCCGAGGCCGTTCCCCTTCGAACTGTAACAGCACCAGTGGTAGGCCGAGCCTTAATGGGGATCTTCTCTCGAGTGGGCTTCCCCCGGGAGGTCGTCAGCGACAGGGGCACAAACTTTATTTCAAAGTATATGAAATCCCTCTGGCAGCAGTGCGGGGTCACCTACCGATTCACAACCCCCTATCACCTGCAAGGAAATGGACTAGTCGAGCGGTTCAACCGCACTCTCAAGGGGATGATCATGGGGCTGGAAGAACCCCTACGCCGCCAGTGGGACGTGCTACTCCCGTGCCTCCTCTTCGCCTACCGAGAAGTCCCCCAGAAGTCCCTCGGCTTCAGCCCCTTCGAACTCCTGTACGGACACCCCGTTCGAGGGCCCCTCAGCCTAGTGAAAGAAGAATGGGAAATGGCCCCCCTGAAGACCCCTCCAGACGTCTACAAGTACCTCCTGACCCTCCGCAATCAGACCAGGCGATTCAGAGAGATCGCCAAAGCCAATCTTGAGGCCAGTCAGGAGGACATGAAGAAATGGTACGATCAACATGCCTCCTCCATCGAGTTCGAGCCGGGACAGCAGGTATGGGTGATGTCCCCCACCGAACCTTGTGCCTTGCAGGACAAATGGACGGGGCCCTTCAAGGTGGTCGAGCGCAAGAGCCCCGTCACCTATCTCATCGACATGGAATCCCCCCGGAACCCCCTCCAGGTCCTCCACGCCAACAGACTCAAACCACACTTCGTGCGCTCGGAGCTCAGCCTGCTGATGGCTACAGACAGTGGGGTGGAAGAGGACTCCGAGCCCCTCCCTGACCTACTGAGGACACGTGAGAAAGATGGTTCGGTGGACGGGGTCCGACTCTCCGATGCCCTGACCCCGGAGCAGCGCCAAGACTGTCGGGCCCTCCTGCGGCAATTTGCAAACCTATTTTCCCTCACCCCTGGGGTCACCCCCTGGTGCCTGCACGACGTATAAAACCAATGCAACACAAAAGACACCAGTGAGTAAGCTCCGATAGTGAAGTGCAGGCCAGACTAAGGCTCAAGAGCATATGGAGAAATAGTTCCCATCAGAAGCCACACTGTACCGCCCTCTTTCTCATCATTTGGGTTCTCCTTACCCAGGAGACTGAACGGCCGGTCAGATGTTACCGTAACCGATATGTGTGAGATAAGGGGTGGTGTATAAAGTACAAAAAATTAACGTGGCTACTGTAAAGGCAGTGTTGTAGTGGTAAGAGTGTTAAGTGAGGGAAAAATATAAAATTAGGTGATCGGGTGGACGAACAACATTTATTAGTGTCTCCCAATCCCTAAGGTTTAAAAAGCAAGTGTGAGTGCGGGTTTCAAATAATCACCGTACTACATGGTGGTCGACATGTTTCTGCATTGTGTTGAACATAGTTTCAAATGCATTCTTCAGGACCGAAAATATAAAAACACTGCTACTTAGATTAAAGAAATTAAGAATAATATCACCTGATCTTCAGGTACATACTCAACCGAATACTGTTGCATCGCACGATATTAGATCCACACAGAAAGACAAACGAAATACAAAAAAGAACATGAATGTGTCATATTCCCATGAATAATATACTGTGATGAATGAACATTCACATGTATAAAGACAAACATTGCCAGTTAGCAGACTCACCCAAATTTGATGGTTGAGAGGCTTCACCCCACCTGGCCACAGCGCAGGTATGAGGAGCACCGCTCTACAAAGAATTCACAAGTTACATCTTTAGAGCAAGATATCAAAAATTTAAAATGAGTTCACAAGGTGGCAAAATGCTCGGTGTGTCCTTTACAATCCACATTAAAAAATGTGGAACGTCCCACTAGTACTCAACTCCATCGATCCAAAAATGACAGACCAAGTCAGAGATAGCATGGTTATAGAGAACTTAAGCGCTTTATAGACTACGCTTGTCAGCGTGTTTGTTCACTAATCGATTAAAAATACCCCAAAAGTGTCAGCCTGACCGCCTCTAGGCCACACGCTTTCAGTGTAAATGGTTAGCGTTGGGGACATCAGGCAGCCGAAATGTAGTGCACTGATCCTGCGCTACTTCTGGCGCGATCGATATCTATCATCATTATAGATGTAAGCGTATTTATTGCAATATTCGGGTAAGAATACCCGTCAAACTAATTGCTTGTAGACATCGCGCTCGGCGTTGTTAAGAGCAGGCAGGGAGTACTTGAGCGCGATAGCTATACCAGCGCGTCTGTGCGCTGATCCTGATGGTAGCGCGATCGTTATCTAGCAGCGCTTTTTCAGTCAGGCAGCGTGCTCAGAATGGACTAGCGCTCGCTTACCTGTCCGTCGGTGTCTCCTGGCAGTCAGCTGTACTGCTTGGGGGGGCACCGACGTCTCTCCAAACGGGACTGATATGCACTTCCTCGTTGTGCATAGTGCAATGGCAATCACATGGTTTGGTCACGTGATCGCGGGCATGCTGGGAAATGTAGTCCCAACTGGGATTAGTGTATAATATAGACTATCAGACAGACAGATCTATGCACAAGTATATGTCTAGAGAACTCAAAAAAGTAATCTACAACCAAAGGGCGCTTAGAGGTAGAGCAAAAGAACTAGCGAAAACCCATGTGGTTAATTGATTTGAAGTTCGTGTATTGTATTGAAAGTTCATAGGGACATCCAGGGAATGGGTTCATTAAGTCCCTCTTTATCACTGTTAAGACGGTATACCCACTTCTGTTCTATTTTGAACAGGAACCGGCTGATGTCAGTACAGGAAAGGGGTATTTGCGGTTGTTCTAGAACAGTCCAACAGAAATCTTCAGGACCATGTCCCTTTTCCAAAAAATGTGCGGTGAGACGGGTGGCTTGTTTTTTACACCGCACCGTGCTTTTGTGTTCCTGTAACCTCGTCCTGATTTTGCGGGTCGTCATACCGACGTATCGCAAGGAACATGGACAGGTTATCAAGTATATTAGATTACTGCTGTTGCAGTTGGTGAATCTCTTCTGTGTCCAAGGGCGATTGGTCCCGATATCGACCTCAGTGGATTTCCTGGTTTGGGGACAGACACTGCACGCCCGCAAGGATGGTGTCCAGAAACTGGAGGTAAGTCCCACAACGTGCCAACTTGCCTAGGTTCTTTGTTGCGTGGGCGCGTGTGGACCAATTGATCTTTTAGATTTTGTCCTCTTTTGAAGGCAAAGATGGGTGGAGCGATGTCATCATTTCCAGTTTTCAGGATAGACCAATGCTTCTTTATGATTTTCTGTACCTGGTTTGAGCGTGTGTTAAACGTATTAACAAAGGCAATGCGATTTGTCTTGTCCTTTGGTGGCTGTATTTCCAATAGGGACTCCCTATTGTTGTTGGACGCCCTCTTTTTTGATTTCCGAATGATCTTTCTCGGGTAGTTCTTTTCACTCAGTTGGGTTTCCAGGTTCTTAGAGTGAATTTCAAAGGCTTCTTTGCTGGAGCAGTTCCTTTGTACCCTAAGAAATTGGCCAAAGGGCAAATTGTCCCTCAGGGCTCGCGGATGACAACTGTCATACCTTAGTAGTGCATTTCTAGCCATCGGCTTCCGATAGAGTTCCGATTCAATGCCATTGATGGTTGCATGTAGCCTCAGATCCAGAAAGGCTAAAGATGTTCTACTGTGTTCAATGGTGAACTTCAAGTAGGCATTCTTACTATTCAACCAGCCATGGAATAGTAGTAGGTCTTCTTCAGTGCCTCGCCACACCACCAGGATGTCATCAATATATCGTTTCCATATATGTAATGACGAAAGATATGGATTGGTGGACGTCAGAACCTCCTGCTGTTCAAAGTGATGAACATAGAGGTTCGCCAGGCTCGGCGCGAAAACACTGCCCATGCTGGTCCCGGACGTCTGCAGGTAGATGGTATCCTCAAAGCGAAAATAGTTCTCTTTCATCGCAATTTCGGCAAGTTGCATAATGAAACTCGTGGGCGTGATAGATTGATGATCACTCTGTTCCAGTAAGGCACCTACTACCTCTAGGGTCTCGGTTTGTGGAATAGACGTATATAGAGACTCTACGTCAAATGATACCAGGATATCAGTACCGATGTCATATGGTATTGTTGGTAGTAGTCTAAGGACATCTTTTGTGTCCTGCAGAAAAGTGGGCATGGCCTTGACCATAGGGTTCAAAAAATGATCAACAAAGGTTGATAATGGTTCTAAAACAGAGCCAATACCGGAAATAATAGGCCTGCCAGGTGGCGGTCTCTGAGGTTTGTGCACTTTTGGAAGACAGTAAAAGTACGGAACTATAGGGTGTTTTGTGATTAGATACTGTCCTTCTTGAGGCGTTATCCAACCTTCACCGGTTGCTTCTTCTACCAGGTTGCTGATTTTAGTTAGCAGTCTCTCTGTGGGATCCTCTCTCAATGGGAGATATGACTTCTGGTCACTAAGTTGCCGGATGCACTCATTCCGGTATGTCTCAGTATCTAAGATGACTGTTGCTCCACCTTTATCAGCTGGCTTAATAATGATCTTGTCGTTAGATGTTAGTGAACGTAGAGCAAGCTGTTCGTCCTTTGAAAGGTTCATGAATGGTCTAGTCTCTGTTTTATAGATGCGATTGACATCATTTTCCACTGCCGCTTCAAAGGTCAAGACCTTTGGAGGTAAAACCGCAGCAGGTGGGTTAAAATTGGAGGGTTTTCTCAATCCCGTATTGTTGTTTTCAGGGACAGTGCTTATTTGTTCTGATTTAGAAAAGAAGTAGTGCAGTCTTATTCTTCGGAAAAACTTAGCCAGTTCGATCTGGGCTACGAAAGGGTCCCCTTTCTGGGTAGCCACAAACCCTAAGCCTTTGTTCAAAAGCCGCTCTTCGGTGGGAGAGAGTGTGTGTGAACTGAGGTTCATCACAAGGCTTGTTGATTGCTGGTCCCTGCAGTGTCCTGTGGGACTTTCTTTCCGCTGCGGAGATCCATTCTCGATTGTTGAGGAGTTTCTGTGTTCCAGTGCACCTGTGGTGTCGTGTTTCCTTGTCTCCTCCTGCCCCTGCCTCGTCTCTGGCCAAATCCTAAAAAAGGAAACGACCCTGGACCCTGTTGCATTGGAGGGGGGCCAAAAGCACCCATTTGGGGGGGACATTGAGGTCCAAACATCCAGGGATTGGCCGGCCACCAAGGTTGAAAATTGTTAAAATTCTGAGAGTGATTGCCATTTCTCCAGTTTCTTCTATTACCCCGGCCTCTGGAAGTTTGACCAGCAGATCCATGTTGTGAGGTATCTGAATCACTAGATGCTCCATCAGAACTAGATGTGCCATACGTGGAGCCACCCTTCTTGCCACCTCGGTTGAATGTTGGTGCTGTATATGTGTCACTAGTGTATGGATATATGCGTTCCATAGAGAATTTGGCTAAGTCCTTCTTAAACTTTTCTAACTTACTGAAAAGAATGGATTCTTTAAATTCTTTATTGTTTTTGTCACTGTCTTCCTGTCCCTTTTTAAACATTCCGCTTTTCAGTGTAGTCTTGATCTGGCCCTCAAGAACCTGGATCTCAATTAATATCTTATCCGCTACTCTCTTTGCGGTTTTGATGATCAGGACTAGCCAGTCCCTTGTACACCTCCAGGCTATCATCGACCAGTCCTTGAGAAACTCTTTGTCATCAAGGAATAGGCGTGGTGCATTGTTGACAATAAGACCTGAAGGTGCACAGTTGTCTCGAAGGTATTGCGCCATGATGAGTCCATGTACGGATGTTCTTGAATGGGATTTTTTGAGAGCTAGAATTTTTACCCATCCATCATCATTATTTGTTGTTTGGACCGCAACTGGAATAGTGTCTAGGAGACTAGGGTTTTCATCTAGGATGCTCTGGACCTCAGCACTCTCAAAAGCTAGGCCCCAATTAGTCGCCATGTCGGAGAGGAGAAATACAAAGTGGTGGAGGACAAAGAAAAGCCACTCAGTAGACTCAATTGGACCGGAGACCACGTGGTCAACCAGTAGTTAAAAAGGAGACCCACAGCCTTAGCTGTTCAGTTCACGTACATAACAAACAATGAGAGTAGGGTCTAAGGGCGAGTTTACCGACCGACCAGGTGCATGCCCCAAAATACAGTATTATCACAACAAAATACACCTGGGGGTCACAAAAAAGGTGGATCACAAAACCAATGCAACACAAAAGACACCAGTGAGTAAGCTCCGATAGTGAAGTGCAGGCCAGACTAAGGCTCAAGAGCATATGGAGAAATAGTTCCCATCAGAAGCCACACTGTACCGCCCTCTTTCTCATCATTTGGGTTCTCCTTACCCAGGAGACTGAACGGCCGGTCAGATGTTACCGTAACCGATATGTGTGAGATAAGGGGTGGTGTATAAAGTACAAAAAATTAATGTGGCTACTGTAAAGGCAGTGTTGTAGTGGTAAGAGTGTTAAGTGAGGGAAAAATATAAAATTAGGTGATCGGGTGGACGAACAACATTTATTAGTGTCTCCCAATCCCTAAGGTTTAAAAAGCAAGTGTGAGTGCGGGTTTCAAATAATCACCGTACTACATGGTGGTCGACATGTTTCTGCATTGTGTTGAACATAGTTTCAAATGCATTCTTCAGGACCGAAAATATAAAAACACTGCTACTTAGATTAAAGAAATTAAGAATAATATCACCTGATCTTCAGGTACATACTCAACCGAATACTGTTGCATCGCACGATATTAGATCCACACAGAAAGACAAACGAAATACAAAAAAGAACATGAATGTGTCATATTCCCATGAATAATATACTGTGATGAATGAACATTCACATGTATAAAGACAAACATTGCCAGTTAGCAGACTCACCCAAATTTGATGGTTGAGAGGCTTCACCCCACCTGGCCACAGCGCAGGTATGAGGAGCACCGCTCTACAAAGAATTCACAAGTTACATCTTTAGAGCAAGATATCAAAAATTTAAAATGAGTTCACAAGGTGGCAAAATGCTCGGTGTGTCCTTTACAATCCACATTAAAAAATGTGGAACGTCCCACTAGTACTCAACTCCATCGATCCAAAAATGACAGACCAAGTCAGAGATAGCATGGTTATAGAGAACTTAAGCGCTTTATAGACTACGCTTGTCAGCGTGTTTGTTCACTAATCGATTAAAAATACCCCAAAAGTGTCAGCCTGACCGCCTCTAGGCCACACGCTTTCAGTGTAAATGGTTAGCGTTGGGGACATCAGGCAGCCGAAATGTAGTGCACTGATCCTGCGCTACTTCTGGCGCGATCGATATCTATCATCATTATAGATGTAAGCGTATTTATTGCAATATTCGGGTAAGAATACCCGTCAAACTAATTGCTTGTAGACATCGCGCTCGGCGTTGTTAAGAGCAGGCAGGGAGTACTTGAGCGCGATAGCTATACCAGCGCGTCTGTGCGCTGATCCTGATGGTAGCGCGATCGTTATCTAGCAGCGCTTTTTCAGTCAGGCAGCGTGCTCAGAATGGACTAGCGCTCGCTTACCTGTCCGTCGGTGTCTCCTGGCAGTCAGCTGTACTGCTTGGGGGGGCACCGACGTCTCTCCAAACGGGACTGATATGCACTTCCTCGTTGTGCATAGTGCAATGGCAATCACATGGTTTGGTCACGTGATCGCGGGCATGCTGGGAAATGTAGTCCCAACTGGGATTAGTGTATAATATAGACTATCAGACAGACAGATCTATGCACAAGTATATGTCTAGAGAACTCAAAAAAGTAATCTACAACCAAAGGGCGCTTAGAGGTAGAGCAAAAGAACTAGCGAAAACCCATGTGGTTAATTGATTTGAAGTTCGTGTATTGTATTGAAAGTTCATAGGGACATCCAGGGAATGGGTTCATTAAGTCCCTCTTTATCACTGTTAAGACGGTATACCCACTTCTGTTCTATTTTGAACAGGAACCGGCTGATGTCAGTACAGGAAAGGGGTATTTGCGGTTGTTCTAGAACAGTCCAACAGAAATCTTCAGGACCATGTCCCTTTTCCAAAAAATGTGCGGTGAGACGGGTGGCTTGTTTTTTACACCGCACCGTGCTTTTGTGTTCCTGTAACCTCGTCCTGATTTTGCGGGTCGTCATACCGACGTATCGCAAGGAACATGGACAGGTTATCAAGTATATTAGATTACTGCTGTTGCAGTTGGTGAATCTCTTCTGTGTCCAAGGGCGATTGGTCCCGATATCGACCTCAGTGGATTTCCTGGTTTGGGGACAGACACTGCACGCCCCGCAAGGATGGTGTCCAGAAACTGGAGGTAAGTCCCACAACGTGCCAACTTGCCTAGGTTCTTTGTTGCGTGGGCGCGTGTGGACCAATTGATCTTTTAGATTTTGTCCTCTTTTGAAGGCAAAGATGGGTGGAGCGATGTCATCATTTCCAGTTTTCAGGATAGACCAATGCTTCTTTATGATTTTCTGTACCTGGTTTGAGCGTGTGTTAAACGTATTAACAAAGGCAATGCGATTTGTCTTGTCCTTTGGTGGCTGTATTTCCAATAGGGACTCCCTATTGTTGTTGGACGCCCTCTTTTTTGATTTCCGAATGATCTTTCTCGGGTAGTTCTTTTCACTCAGTTGGGTTTCCAGGTTCTTAGAGTGAATTTCAAAGGCTTCTTTGCTGGAGCAGTTCCTTTGTACCCTAAGAAATTGGCCAAAGGGTTTTCGCTAGTTCTTTTGCTCTACCTCTAAGCGCCCTTTGGTTGTAGATTACTTTTTTGAGTTCTCTAGACATATACTTGTGCATAGATCTGTCTGTCTGATAGTCTATATTATACACTAATCCCAGTTGGGACTACATTTCCCAGCATGCCCGCGATCACGTGACCAAACCATGTGATTGCCATTGCACTATGCACAACGAGGAAGTGCATATCAGTCCCGTTTGGAGAGACGTCGGTGCCCCCCCAAGCAGTACAGCTGACTGCCAGGAGACACCGACGGACAGGTAAGCGAGCGCTAGTCCATTCTGAGCACGCTGCCTGACTGAAAAAGCGCTGCTAGATAACGATCGCGCTACCATCAGGATCAGCGCACAGACGCGCTGGTATAGCTATCGCGCTCAAGTACTCCCTGCCTGCTCTTAACAACGCCGAGCGCGATGTCTACAAGCAATTAGTTTGACGGGTATTCTTACCCGAATATTGCAATAAATACGCTTACATCTATAATGATGATAGATATCGATCGCGCCAGAAGTAGCGCAGGATCAGTGCACTACATTTCGGCTGCCTGATGTCCCCAACGCTAACCATTTACACTGAAAGCGTGTGGCCTAGAGGCGGTCAGGCTGACACTTTTGGGGTATTTTTAATCGATTAGTGAACAAACACGCTGACAAGCGTAGTCTATAAAGCGCTTAAGTTCTCTATAACCATGCTATCTCTGACTTGGTCTGTCATTTTTGGATCGATGGAGTTGAGTACTAGTGGGACGTTCCACATTTTTTAATGTGGATTGTAAAGGACACACCGAGCATTTTGCCACCTTGTGAACTCATTTTAAATTTTTGATATCTTGCTCTAAAGATGTAACTTGTGAATTCTTTGTAGAGCGGTGCTCCTCATACCTGCGCTGTGGCCAGGTGGGGTGAAGCCTCTCAACCATCAAATTTGGGTGAGTCTGCTAACTGGCAATGTTTGTCTTTATACATGTGAATGTTCATTCATCACAGTATATTATTCATGGGAATATGACACATTCATGTTCTTTTTTGTATTTCGTTTGTCTTTCTGTGTGGATCTAATATCGTGCGATGCAACAGTATTCGGTTGAGTATGTACCTGAAGATCAGGTGATATTATTCTTAATTTCTTTAATCTAAGTAGCAGTGTTTTTATATTTTCGGTCCTGAAGAATGCATTTGAAACTATGTTCAACACAATGCAGAAACATGTCGACCACCATGTAGTACGGTGATTATTTGAAACCCGCACTCACACTTGCTTTTTAAACCTTAGGGATTGGGAGACACTAATAAATGTTGTTCGTCCACCCGATCACCTAATTTTATATTTTTCCCTCACTTAACACTCTTACCACTACAACACTGCCTTTACAGTAGCCACGTTAATTTTTTGTACTTTATACACCACCCCTTATCTCACACATATCGGTTACGGTAACATCTGACCGGCCGTTCAGTCTCCTGGGTAAGGAGAACCCAAATGATGAGAAAGAGGGCGGTACAGTGTGGCTTCTGATGGGAACTATTTCTCCATATGCTCTTGAGCCTTAGTCTGGCCTGCACTTCACTATCGGAGCTTACTCACTGGTGTCTTTTGTGTTGCATTGGTTTTGTGATCCACCTTTTTTGTGACCCCCAGGTGTATTTTGTTGTGATAATACTGTATTTTGGGGCATGCACCTGGTCGGTCGGTAAACTCGCCCTTAGACCCTACTCTCATTGTTTGTTATGTACGTGAACTGAACAGCTAAGGCTGTGGGTCTCCTTTTTAACTACTGGTTGACCACGTGGTCTCCGGTCCAATTGAGTCTACTGAGTGGCTTTTCTTTGTCCTCCACCACTTTGTATTTCTCCTCTCCGACATGGCGACTAATTGGGGCCTAGCTTTTGAGAGTGCTGAGGTCCAGAGCATCCTAGATGAAAACCCTAGTCTCCTAGACACTATTCCAGTTGCGGTCCAAACAACAAATAATGATGATGGATGGGTAAAAATTCTAGCTCTCAAAAAATCCCATTCAAGAACATCCGTACATGGACTCATCATGGCGCAATACCTTCGAGGCAACTGTGCACCTTCAGGTCTTATTGTCAACAATGCACCACGCCTATTCCTTGATGACAAAGAGTTTCTCAAGGACTGGTCGATGATAGCCTGGAGGTGTACAAGGGACTGGCTAGTCCTGATCATCAAAACCGCAAAGAGAGTAGCGGATAAGATATTAATTGAGATCCAGGTTCTTGAGGGCCAGATCAAGACTACACTGAAAAGCGGAATGTTTAAAAAGGGACAGGAAGACAGTGACAAAAACAATAAAGAATTTAAAGAATCCATTCTTTTCAGTAAGTTAGAAAAGTTTAAGAAGGACTTAGCCAAATTCTCTATGGAACGCATATATCCATACACTAGTGACACATATACAGCACCAACATTCAACCGAGGTGGCAAGAAGGGTGGCTCCACGTATGGCACATCTAGTTCTGATGGAGCATCTAGTGATTCAGATACCTCACAACATGGATCTGCTGGTCAAACTTCCAGAGGCCGGGGTAATAGAAGAAACTGGAGAAATGGCAATCACTCTCAGAATTTTAACAATTTTCAACCTTGGTGGCCGGCCAATCCCTGGATGTTTGGACCTCAATGTCCCCCCCAAATGGGTGCTTTTGGCCCCCCTCCAATGCAACAGGGTCCAGGGTCGTTTCCTTTTTTAGGATTTGGCCAGAGACGAGGCAGGGGCAGGAGGAGACAAGGAAACACGACACCACAGGTGCACTGGAACACAGAAACTCCTCAACAATCGAGAATGGATCTCCGCAGCGGAAAGAAAGTCCCACAGGACACTGCAGGGACCAGCAATCAACAAGCCTTGTGATGAACCTCAGTTCACACACACTCTCTCCCACCGAAGAGCGGCTTTTGAACAAAGGCTTAGGGTTTGTGGCTACCCAGAAAGGGGACCCTTTCGTAGCCCAGATCGAACTGGCTAAGTTTTTCCGAAGAATAAGACTGCACTACTTCTTTTCTAAATCAGAACAAATAAGCACTGTCCCTGAAAACAACAATACGGGATTGAGAAAACCCTCCAATTTTAACCCACCTGCTGCGGTTTTACCTCCAAAGGTCTTGACCTTTGAAGCGGCAGTGGAAAATGATGTCAATCGCATCTATAAAACAGAGACTAG